>NC_052312.1:43460506-43483006 GCF_016432855.1 Salvelinus namaycush
ACACACACACACACACACACACACACACACACACACACACACACACACACACACACACACACACACACACACACACACACACACACACACACACACACACACACACACACACACACTGATCTTGTTTGTTTATGGTATCTGAGGGGAAAGTATGTAGAATGGGCCCTGGGGATGGAACAGAGCCCAGGGGTTAAACAAACGCTCTCTCCAGTGTCACCCCCTGCCAACCCCCTCCTTACCCCGCTTTACCCCCTCATTACCCCTGCTCACCTGCCTTACCCCCTCCTCACCCACCTTACCCCTCTTCTCATCCACCTCACCCCTTCCTTACCCATTCCTCACCTCTTCCTCACCCACTCCCCTCCCCTGCCTCACCCCCTGCCTCACCCCCTGCCTCCGACTACCAAAGATTGGGCCATCTTTGGGCCAATATGTGTCTTTTATCTGGGCCGCCATGACAGTAGGGAGAAGGACGTGATGTTTATTATTGGGTAGTTCTCGGAGGAAATTAGGAAATGGTCAGACATCGTTGTTGGTGTTGAGAAGCCTTTTTTCGGTCTAATGGTTTTCATGTCTAATGAACCCGACTTCCCCTCAACTGTGTGTGTGTGACGGTTGTTCCCATAGACATTGCAGTCCATTATGTTCTGCCAGGGTATTATTGTGTGTTTGTTGTTTCTGGAGTGTTTGTGCGTGGGTGAGTACGTTAATGCCACCATAGGAAGTGATTAGCTGATGAGGCAGCTCATAGAAGGGGTGAGATTGGCATGAAGAGAAAGACAGAGAGAGAGAGAGAGAGAGAGAGAGAGAGAGAGAGGGAGAGTTCAGGGTCAGTTACGGAACACCTCTGTTTCCCCCAAAATGTGTCAGCGTCAGTGAGAAAACGTTTATTTATTGCACCAGCTTGCTTTATTTGTGGTCACGCTTTATGTGTCATCAGATTGAACAGAAACAAATGGGTTTCAATAGGAATAGAAGATGTTTGTGTTAGTGTGGTTAAGTACTGAACGTGTGTGGGAATGCAGACCGTGTCATGTTTGTCAGTCTTACGGTAACTGCGGTGGTGTGTGTGTGTGTGTGTGTGTGTTTCATTGACCCCTGAGTGTCTTCTGTCTCCATGATGACTTCACCTCATCACAGAACCACAGTAAGCTAGGCACCTCCTCCCTTCTACTCTTTCATTCTCCATCTCTCACCTTCACCCCATTCCCGCTTTACACTCCATCCCAGTCCATTTCTCTTTTCCTCTCTGACACCTGTCCCCTACCCTTTCTCTACCTTCCCTTCTCACGCTCCTTCGTTTTCACTCCCTCCGTCCTCTCCCTCTATCTGCTCCTCCTCATCTCCATATTCCCAGCTCCGTGTCAGCCTTCCCCCTAGCGTCGGCGGCATTTCGAGGCTCCCGCTCTCGCTTTCTCTCTCTCTCTCCGTTAAGTGGACTGGATTCCCATCTCTGTGTGTGAGAGCGCTCCGTATTACTCTGACCATTATTTTAAAGGCTGCCATTAGGAATTTCAATTTCACTCCTTCCTTTTGTACCTTCTGTTCACTAGCTACTGCTACGGCAGGGGAGATTATACACAGAGAGAAAGAGTGTGTGAGCCTTGTTCAAATTGGATGGGGTGGTGCTTTCACTAGGCACACGCACACACAGTCATTCTTAAATGTTTTACATAGTAAAGATTGGGTTCATTCAAGCAACGATCTGTTTTATTACTCAAAGTGTTTAGGAGTTGGATGTGTCTCTGTTCTACATCCACACCTTATTCTCATAGTGCCACTATGCTGCTTGTACTGCGAATGAAACAGGTGTATTCATGACCCTCTCTCTCTGTGAGCGTAATGACCTGCAACTCTGGCTCTGAACATTCAATTACCCACTGTGACCTCTGTGTGTGGAGCCTAATGCTCTGTCTGACCGGCCAACCAGAACCAAGGGCTGGTCTTGAACACCTGCCCAAAGCAAACCAGGTCACAGGTGTGTGTGTGCTTGCGTGTGTATGTCGGCCCATAAAATCTGTTAACAAATAGTTTTCCCATGATGTCATTTCCAGGTACGAGACCTGTGTTTAGGGAACCTAGGTTTATTTTTAAGTGAGTGTGTGTCCTCAGACTGCTGTTATTTTTTACCTGTGCTTTCTTTTGCTTTCAGCACTATACCTACGTGCCTGTTCTTTCAGCGCAGCCATGTCTGTCAATGAGGTGTGTGTGTGTGTGTGTGTGTGTTTAGAAGCAGTGAGGCTGCAGTGAGTGTGCAGCCATCGCCAGTAGTGATTGAGTGATCACTAGCCACTTAGCTTGTGCTAAAACAGATGCAATGGTTCCCAGCACTGCTGAATGACTGAGTTTGACCAGGCTGGGACAGGTGCTTTTCCTGACCACCTACCTACCCTGACTTAGAAAAACTCCAGGCCCTAGTTATAACCCTGCATACGGCGGTCAAAGAGCTACACAACAAGGGTTAATTAACGGGGTGCCATAAGGCAGGTTATGACCAGGTTTAGCCTGAGGCAATTTCAATACACACCAAAATGCCCTCCTTTTCCTGAATGACAGCCATTTTGAAGTCGAACATCAGAGCCCCTATACAGAACCTGTGACTCCTGCTCTGCCATTCTCAGAGTTGACAGAGTGTGGAAATATATAATTGCTTCATGAAACATAACGAGATGATATGAATAATCTGTCAGAGAGGGAGCCGACCCAACTTCAATACCAATCACCCCGGCGGTGTCCCTGTGCAGCGGAGTGTGCCGGAAGCCGTACCTGTCCATCCGGAAAACCGGGAAGAAAAGATCCCGTATTTCCGTATCAGGCCGTCAGCTTTCCCTACCCTCCTCGGCCTGTTATCAGACGGGATGGAAGCTGTTTCTATAGATGAGGTAATATAGAATGGAGATATTTATATTTAGACTCTCTACCACCCAGACCTAGTCTGCATCAGATAGAGAACACTGGGGGTAAAGTTTATCTCTCTCTCTCTCTCTCTCTCTCTCTCTCTCTCTCTCTCTCTCTCTCTCTCTCTCTCTCTCTCTCTCTCTCTGTGTGTGTGTGTGTGTGTGTGTGTGTGTGTGTGTGTGTGTGTGTGTGTGTGTGTGTGTGTGTGTGTGTGTGTGTGTGTGTGTGTGTGTGTGTGTGCGTGTGTGTGTGTGTGTGTTTTATTGGGTTAAAGAGTCACCCATGCTTATTTCTTGGTCAGTGTGGTTGTAGTCCCCTTTTCAACACTAATCACGATTCTCTTTAGACAAAAGGGAGGAAAGTGATGGAGGATGAGGTGGAGAGAGATCAAGAGAAACTGGACACTAGGCACAGACATGGAGAGAGAGAGAGAGAGAGAGAGAGAGAGAGAGAGAGAGAGAGAGAGAGAGAGAGAGAGAGAGAGAAGGAGTGAAAGAGGGAGATAGACGGTGAGGAATGGCGAGAGAGAGTGATAGGTAGAGAGTGTGAGAAAGAGAAGGAAGGAGAAAGAGTGTCAGACTGTGGCGTCGTTTGCTGAATACCAACAGGGAGGGAGAGGCTGAGACTGGCCCTCTGGCACCAGCATCAGGAGAGGAACACAGCTCTGATAAATGCACTGATAACACACACACACACACACACACACACACTCAAAATGGAGGAGAATGACCAAGGTGGACGGAAGGAGATATTTTGAGGCAGAAAGATGAAATAAAGTTTGAATGACTGGAGTTGGAGATGGAAAGACATGAGGGCACAGTCCAAATATACTCCACTTCTTCACTGGCTTCCTTTCCTAGTCTCCTTTCACTTATGACCAATGACCTGTGAGGACTTGATAGGTCAAAACAATATTGTGTTAACTTATCCAGTCCTGTCACCTCTCAGTGACCTCTCTATTCCAAGTAAAGACTCCAGAGTTCAGGCTGAGCTGTCCTTTAGGCCATTTTATATACTGGAAGCCAGAAATAAATTGTTTGGAATCGTATACAATGCATCGCCATTCACATTAGACATAGGAAGACATGAGTAGAGCTGCAAAGCTTTCACATTTAGTACATTTAGGTAGAATATACTGCCATTCTATATATTGTCAAAGCCGTTGACGTATTTCCCCCTATACCCTCTTGCCATTCTTGAATCTCCTTCAGTCTCTCCCTCCTCTCTCTCTCCCCCGAGTCGCTTTCTCCTCTCCCTCCTCTCTCGTTCGTTCCTCATATAAACCCAACTCACACTCCAGCCGCCTCACTGATCTTATCGATGCTTTTTCATTTATTAAGCTGAACTGACCTGCTCATGTCATTAAAGAGCACACACACACACACACACACACACACACACACACACACACACACACACACACACACACACACACACACACACACACACACACACACACACACACACACACATGTGCGCTGAGCACGAGTGTCTGGTTGAGATATGCTGGTGTGTGTTTTGGTTTGTAAAGTGTGTGTCTGGTTTGCAGTATTAGATGGTGTTTCAGGTCATGGTTTATTAGTGTGGGTGGGTTTGGTTATTGTGTATTAGTATGCACAGTTGTGTTGCATTGGTTTGTGTGTGTTTGTGTGTGTGTGTCTGTTGGTTTGGTTGCAGTGTGTGTACATGTGTGTGTATTGGGTTGCGGTGTGTATGTCTGTATGTATGTGTGTGCTTGTCTGTGTTTGGTTGCGGTGTGTGGGAGCCGGGCCCACCCACCGGGGAGCCAGGTCCAGCCAATCGGAATGAGTTTTTTTTCCCACAAAAGGGCTTTATTACAGACAGAAATACTGGATATTTCCGGATATTGAGCCGGATATTGAGGTCCTGGGATGACGCGGTTGAACGTGGTCTGCGGTTTTGAGGCCGGTTGGACGTACTGCCAAATTCTCTAAAACGACGTTAGAGGTGGCTTATGGTAGAGAAATTAACATAAAACTATCTGTCAACAGCTTTGGTGGACATTCCTGCAGTCAACATGCCAATTGCACACTCCCTCAAAACTTGAGACATCTGTGGCATTGTGTTGTGTGACAGAACTGCCTTTTATTGTCCCCAGCACAAGGTGCACCTGTGTAATGATCATCCTGTTTAATCAGCTTCATGATATGCCACACCTGTCAGGTGGAGGGATTATCTTGTCAAAGGAGAAATGCTCACTAACAGGGATGTAAACACATTTTCCATAACATTTGTGAGAAATAAGCTTTTTGTGCGTATGAAACATGGGACCAACACTTTATATGTTGCGTTCATATTTCTGTTCAGTATATGTGTGTTTGTGGGCGTGTGTTGGGTTGCAGTGTGTATGTTGTGTTTGGTTACGGTGTGTGTGTTTTCTGTTGTGTTTGTTTTATCTGTGATCTTTAAGCTGGGTCATGTGTTGTTGCTTCACATTTCATCATTCTGCCCTCTTATCTGCTGTTGTCATACACAACCACAGTCGTAATTCTGTTAGAACACACATGCACACGCACACACACACACACACACACACACACACACACACACACACACACACACACACACACACACACACACACACACACACACACAAGTAAATAGAGAGATATTGGGACTGAAAATGCTAGAGGAGAGAGACGAGGGAGAGAGAGAGAGGGACAGAGAGACAGAGAGAGAGAGAGAGAAGGAGTGAAAGAGGGAGATAGACGGTGAGGAATGGAGAGAAACATAGAGAGAGAGAGAGAGTCATGCTCAACATGAGCTCCTGATATATTTGATTTTTTTTGGTTTTCAGAATGAGATAAACACTCTAATCGAAGAAGAATTCCAGACAGGAAGTAATGAACAACAACTCTATTAATTCAGAATAGAAAAAAAGTAACTTTGCGCCTCAAGATAAGAAGTTTTGAGTCTAGCTAGCTAGCTACACAACAAAGACCTAGCCAGCAGACTAACAAGCTAGCCAGAAGAAACGAGCTAGAACAAACCTAGCAAGGGCAGGTAATACAACTACATCAAACGACCAAACTGAGTGAGAAAACCAAAAAGGAGCACGGACTAACTGTAAACATATCTTCAGTTTTTTGTGTGAGGATTTTTCACTCTTTTTGCTGTTTTTTGAACTAAAGTAGCGCGAACAGCAGACGAACAAATCGGTTGCCATGGCAACGGGGCAGCAGAACAGCGCAGCAGCAGAGCGCACAGACACCATGTCCCCACTCCCCCTCAGCGCAGAATCCATTCTCTACCCAAAAAAGGCCAAAAATGACACAATGAGGAAAGCTTTCAAACAGAAACTACTAGAGGAGAGGCCAGAAACCCTTTTTGCAGACCTCTACAAAAACGGTGACGTGAGTAATCTCATCTTTCTCACTGACCAGCCAAATGCATGGCGCTCAGCAGTCTGCTCTCACTACCCATGCATAAAGAAAGAGGGAATCTGTAATGGGTGGAAGCTGAAAATCAAAGAGACAGACGACCCTGACAGCACCATGATAACAATCAACCTCTACAAGACTGGGACTGTCATGGTGCAAGGAAACATTAGGCTGTTTGAAACAGACTTTCAGACCATTAAGGAGAGAGCGGAGAGAGAGAAGAACACCACCAGTGACATGCCCTCCCACAAGACAAACTCCACCAGCACCACCCTCACCCCTACCCTCCCCACCCAAAAAGGCACATCCAGCACCTCTCTTCCCACCATAATGGAGGACACGCCCCAGGGTGAGAGCGACCCCCTCAGTGCAGAGCAGGCTCAGGCCCTCCTCACCACCATGGCTGCCATGAGGGATGAGTTCACCAAACTGGAGGGGGAGGTGGTCCTGCTCAGGGAGAGCGTGAGCAAGCAGCAACCAGACAACCACACCTTAGAGGAGCTCCTAACCAAGGTGAGGACAGAGCAGGACAGCAGCCTTGCAACACAGCTGAAAGAGGTTCAGCAAGAGAGAGACGGACTCAAGAGAGAGCTGGCTGATCTAACAAAGGAGGTGAGAGAGCTCCAAAAAGACAGGCAGAGGAGCAATAAGGAGCTGACCGCACTAAGAGAGGAGCTGCAGGAGAGAAAGAGAGCAGAGGACAGGCTGCAGGAGCAGATAGATCACCACCCTATGACCTGCCCTCAAACACCAGAGGAGCCCAGCTCAACCAGCCAGACTTCCCCAGCCCTGCCTGCTGCACCCCTCCTCCCCAACCCACAGAACAGCCTCCCACTGACAGTGGCACCAACACAGACCAGCCACACCCCAGCTCCAACACCCACCAGCCCCCACTCTGCCCCCCCCAGTCCAGAAGAAACACTGGCTGACATCGTCCTGTTAATGGACTCAAATGGGAAGTATGTCCAGGAGAAGAAACTTTTCCCTAGACACAAAACGAGAAAGGTGTGGTGCCCAACAACGCAGAGTGCCATGGAGCTGCTTGATAAGAACCATCTCGGGTCGCCAAGCCACATAATCATACATACCGGAAGCAACGACCTGCGTGCTCAGCAGGAGAGGGTGGCGACTTCACTACGGGGAGTGATTGAGAAGGCCTCCGCAATCTTCCCCAACTCAAGAATCATAGTGTCAACCCTTCTACAGAGGAGGGACTTCCACCCTGCCACAATCCAAAGAATAAACGCCAGCCTATCCCGGGACTGTGCCCTGCGACCCAATGTACACCTGGCCCACCATCCCACCCTCGATCTGGACTGTCTCTATGACCATGTTCACCTGTACAGGGAGACAGTCCCCATCCTTGCCAAGACTCTCAAGGACATAGCTTTAAACCGCAGCCCGACCTCTCCACCCAGGAACAGCGGAGCAATCTCCACCCCGCCGAGATCACCGAGACAACATCCCGGACCAGCACCCTGGACCCCCCAGCCACGACCACAGCACCACCAACCTCAATGCCCACTACAGCCAGCGCAGCACAGACCACCCCAGCCCAGCTTCAGAGCCACCCAGACGAGGCCTCCCACCCCCCTGCCCCCCACCGCAGATCCACACCTGAAGGAGCCACAGCCCAGCAGGCAGAGCTACGCACAGGCTGTGAGAGGAGCAACTGGCCCAGCCCCCACCAACCAAATGAGTGACATTAAACAAATGCTGAGTCTACTATGCTCACATGTGATGGGCCGAGGGTCATGGTAAGATGAGCACAAGAACACCACCATCCTCACACTACATCCACCCAAGTGGCATGACACAAATTCTATCTTAAATGATAAACAAATCACATTTGCAAAATAAGAGTTTACTTTAATTGAAAAATCCTGTTTTAATGGTTCTTCTTGGATTGTGAATGTTTGTCTCATTTTGAAAGGTAAAGAAAAGAAAAAGAAAAAAAAAATTATGAAGTCTTTTTACGTTGCATGTTGGAATATACAAGGATTGAAGTCCTCTGCTTTTGGGCTAAAGAGCAGAAACCCAGACTTCCTGAAAGAAATTGATGATGTTGATATTGTAGTACTACAGGAAACATGGTGCAGAGGTGATGTTTCCACTGGCTGTCCACTAGGTTATAGGGAGATAATCATACCATCCACTAAATTAAAAGGAATCAAACAGGGCAGAGACTCAGGGGGAATGTTAATATGGTATAAATCTGAACTAATTAATTCAATCGAATTGATCAAAACAGGAGAATTCTTTATCTGGTTAAAAATCAACAAGGAGGCTATCTTGACAGATACAAATGTCTTCCTCTGTGCCACATACATTCCCCCCTCAGAGTCACCCTACTTCAATGAAGAGAGCTCCTCCATTCTAGAGGGGGAAATTAGTCACTTTCAGGCCCAAGGCAACGTACTGGTCTGTGGAGACCTGAATGCTAGAATAGCAGAAGAACAAGACACTATTAACAGTCATGGGGATAAACACCTACCAGGAAGCAATAACCTTTCCCTCCCCACATACCCCCACAGAAACAACTATGACAAAGTGAAAAACAAAAACGGAGTACAGCTCCTGAGGCTCTGTCGAACACTGGGTCTGTACATAGTCAATGGCAGGCTGAGAGGAGACTCTTTTGGTAGGTACACCTACAGCTCATCCCTTGGCAGCAGCACTGTAGACTACTTCCTCACCGACCTAAACCCAGAGTCTCTCAGAGCCTTCACAGTCAGCCCACTAACACCTCTCTCAGACCACAGTAAAATCACAGTGTATCTGAGAAGAGCAGAACCCAACCATGAAGCATCACGGCCCAATAAATTACATGGTACTAAACAAGCCTATAGATGGAGTGCAAACAGTACAGACATCTACCAAAAAGCAATTAGTAGCCAAAAAATACAATCTCTCCTGGACAACTTTTTAGCCTTAACATTCTCCTTCAGCAATGAAGGTGTAAATTTGGCCGTTAGGAACATAAACTTTATATTTGACAAATTAGCCTCCTTGGCTAATCTAAAGAAGCATAAGAGCAAACCAAAAATAACAGATAATGAAAAATGGTTTGATAATGATTGCAAAAATCTAAGAAAGTCATTGAGAAATATATCTAATCAAAAACACAGAGAACCAGACAACAAAAATATACGCCTTCAATATGGGGAAACACTGAAGCAATACAAACGCACCCTAAGAACAAAAAAGGAACAGCACATTAGAAATCAGCTGGTTGGAATTGAGGAATCCATAGAATCAAACCACTTCTGGGAGAATTGGAATAAATTAAACAAACCTCATCATGAGGAATTGGCTATCCAAAATGGGGATATGTGGAGAAATCACTTTGCAAACCTCTATAGCAATATAACAAAGAGCCCAGAACAAAAAGATACACAAGAAAAATTACAAATCCTTGAATTAGCAGTCAAAGACTATCAGAATCCTGTGGATACCCCAATTACAGAAGAAGAATTATTGGAAAAACTATGCAATCTCCAACCCAAAAAGGCCTGTGGTGCTGATGGTATTTTAAATGAAATGATCAAATATACAGACCACAAATTCAAATTGGCTATACTCAAACTCTTCAACATTATCCTCACTGCAGGTATTTTTCCCGATATTTGGAACCAGGGATTGATCACACCAATCTATAAAAATGGAGACAAATTTGACCCAAATAATTACAGAGGAATTTGCGTTAACAGCAACTTGGGGAAAATTCTCTGCAGTATTATAAATAGCAGACTACATCATTTCCTTGACGAACACAACGTCCTGAGCAGAAGCCAGATTGGATTTCTAAAAAATTATCGTACAACAGACCACATTTACACCCTCCACACTCTAATTGATAAACAAGTTAACCAAAACAAAGGCAAAATCTACTCGTGTTTTGTAGATTTCAAGAAAGCATTTGATTCAATTTGGCACGAAGGTCTTTTTTATAAACTAATAGAAAGTGGTATTGGAGGGAAAACATATGATTTTATTAAATCAATGTACACTAAAAACAAATGTGCGGTTAAAATTGGCAACAAGCAAACAGACTTCTTCTCTCAGGGGCGAGGAGTAAAACAGGGCTGCCCAATAAGTCCAACATTATTTAACATCTACATTAATGAATTGGCAAAAACATTAGAAGAATCGGCAGCACCTGGTATCACCCTACACAACACTGAAATCAAGTGTCTGCTGTACGCAGATGACCTGGTGCTGCTGTCTCCCACTAAAGAGGGGTTACAGCAGCACCTAGATCGTCTTCACAGGTTCTGTCAGACCTGGGCTCTGACCGTTAACCTAAAAAAAACAAATATAATGATATTCCAAAAAAGGTCGGGAAATAAGGATGACAAATATAAATTCTATTTGGACACAGTTCTATTAGAACACACCAAAAACTACACATATCTAGGACTAAATATCAGCAACACAGGTAGCTTTCACATGGCTGTGAATGAGCTGAGAGACAAAGCAAGAAGAGCATTCTATGCCATTAAAAGGAACATCAAAATTGAAATTCCAATTAGAATCTGGCTCAAAATTTTTCAATCAGTTATAGAACCAATTGCTCTATATGGCAGTGAAGTATGGGGTCCACTCTCTAATAATGAATTTACTAAATGGGACAAACATCCAACTGAAATATTGCATGCAGAGTTTTGCAAGACTGTATTGCAAGTACAAAGAAAAACTCCAAATAACGCATGTAGGGCAGAATTGGGCCAATACCCCCTCCTCATTCGAATAGAAAAAAGAGCCATCAAATTTTACAACCATCTAAAAACAAGTGACCCTAAAACATTCCATCACACAGCTCTACAATGTCAAGAGATGAAACCAGAGAAGAGTCCCCTCAGCCAGCTGGTCCTGAGGCTCAGTTCACCAACCCAAACAAACCCCATAGAGCCTCGGGACAGCCCTCAGAAAATCTGGCCCAACCAAATCATCACAAAACAAAAAGAAAAATATATAACCTATTGGAAAGACACCACAAAAAATCAAAGTAAACTTCAATGCTATTTGGCTCTAAACAGACAGTACATGGTGGCAGACTATCTGACCACTGTGACTGATAGAAAACTGAGGAAAACATTGACTAGGTACAGACTCAGTGAGCACAGTCTGGCTATAGAGACCGGTCGTCACAGACAAACCTGGCTGCCCAGAGAGGACAGGCTGTGCCCACTCTGCTCCAGGGGAGAGGTAGAGACAGAGGTGCATTTCCTACTACACTGTGACAAATACTCAGACCTAAGAGCATATTTCTTTCCCAAAATTATAACTCAATACAAAGAATTTGAAACTATAAAAGATGAAGAAAAAATCAAATATTTATTGGGTGAAAAGCCAAAATGTGCAGTTTTGGCAGCCAAATATGTGTCCTCCTGCCACAACCTGAGGGACAGCCAGTGAAAAATGCAAAGTAATGTTGATAATATTTCCCATTTAGCTTAGTTTTGTTTTGTCTTTCATACCAGGTCATATGTCTTCTCAAATCATATTGACACTGGTCTACTACCATTGATTTAATGTATTGTTGTTCTGATTAATATTGTTGTTGTAGTTGTTGTTAATGGTAATCCCATGTCCACTACTACTGTTATTATTGCTGTTGGTCCCACCATTTATTTATATATAAATATATATATATATTTTGTATATATATACATATATATTTGATTTAGATTTTTCGATATGTATACTTTGACAATGTAAGTAATAATGAACTTGCCATGTCAATAAAGTCAATTGAATTGAATTGAATTGAATTGAGAGAGAGAGAGAGAGAGAGAGAGAGAGAGAGAGAGAGAGAGAGAGAGAGAGAGAGAGAGAGAGAGAGAGAGAGCTGAGCAAAGAAAAGAGTCCCCTCATCCAGCTGGTCCTGAGGCTGAGTTCACAAACTTGGGCTACTAACACACTGAAGCCTCAGGACCAGAACATCCAATCAATCAGAATAAACCAAATTACAGCACAGCCAAAGCAAAACTACATTGCTTATTGGGAAACGTAAGCACAAGCACAAAGCAAAATGCAGTGCTATCTGGCCCTAAATCGACAGCACACCATGGCTAACTATTTGACCAGGGTTACTGATCAAAACCTTTGAAAAACCTTGACAAAGTACAGGCTCAGTGAGCAAAGCCTTGCCATTGAGAAGGGTAGACACAGGAAAACCTGGCTCCCTGTAGAGGAAAGGCTGTGCAACCACTGCACAACAGCAGAACCTGAGACAGAGCTGCATTTCCTGACAAAATGTCAAAAATATAAAACAATTAGAAATGGTCATTTCCCCAAATTTGAGGGTTAAGGGTTTCAAAGACCTCTCTGATGTGAATAGGCTACCTGTCCTGTTGGGGGAGGACGCAGAGAGCTGTGGGATGGCAGCGCACTACATTGCTGCCTGCCATAGGATGAGGGACAGTGTCTGACAGACCAATCAACCTGCACATGTCCTCTACTGTATGCTTATTGTTATTGTTCAATGTATGGTTATTTTGACCCATGGTTGTTGTTGTTACTCTTGTCCCGTGGACAATTTTGATTCTTATTATATTCATATTATAAATATCCAAAGTAAGCTTTAGCAATATGTAGATTGTTATGTCATGGCAATAACAGAGAGACAGAGATGAAGAACATGGGGACTAAAACAGTCCAGCAAAACCCACGTGTTTGGGGCATTTGTTTTTCAGCAAAACCCACAAACAGGAACAAACACGTTCGTCTCCAACATACACAAATGTTACCACAAACAATCCCGCACAAAGAAAGAGGCGGGCCGGCTGACTAATAAAGCCCTACTAATCACCACAAACGCATAACAGGTGTAACCAATAAACATACAAGGAGGGGGAGGAAAGAATCAGTGGCAGCTAGTAGGCCGGCGACGACGACCGCCGAGCGCCACCCGAACGGGAAGGGGAGCCACCTTCGGTCGGAGTCGTGAGAGTGAGAGTGAGAGTGAGAGTGAGAGTGAGAGAGAGAGAGAGAGAGAGAGAGACGTACTGTTTATTTGTTGTTATTATGTCTTGGCCAGACTTTAGCTGAAATCTGCTGAGTACGTGAGGAATGAGACCAGATGATCTACAGTGATTACAAGTATTTTACATCTCAATTCAATTCAATTACATTTAAGGGCTTTATTGGCAAAGGAAACATATGTTAACATTACCAAAGCAAGTCAACTAGATAATAATGAACAGTAAACATTACACTCACAAAAGTTCCAAATGAATAAAGATATTACAAATGTCATATTATGTCGTATTTCTCTCTCTCTCTTTTTCTCTCTTTTTTTTCTCTCTCTCTCTCTCGCTCTCTCTCTCACTCTCTCTCTCTTCATGTGTGTCTCTCTCTCTCTCTTCCACACGTCTCTCTTTCTTTCAATGTCTCTCTGTGTTTCCCTCTCTGCTTCGGCTAGCTCTGTTTTGTCTGCACTGTTCTTAAACATGTATGTGTGCGTGTGTCTTATCTCTCTCTGTGGGGCCCACGGCCTGTGAGAGTGCTCATGTACAGGTTCACCCAGGGCAGGTTGCAGGGGCAGGAAATCCCAGTACTTAGGCCCATTAGATAACCACAAGGGTCAGCGCAGGGTTAAACTCAGCCTGGGAAGCCTCGTTTATCTCACATCAGCACAGGGTAGGGAGAGATACATGGACTGTACTCACACACACACACACACACACACACACACACACACACACACACACACACACACACACACACACACACACACACACACACACACACACACACACACACACACTCACACACACACACACACACACACACACACACACACACACACACACACACACACACACACACACACACACACACACACACACACACACACACACATCTGAGGGTCTCTGTGTGCTGAGGACAGAACTCGTTTCTTAGTGTCAGACTATCTTTCTGTTTCTGTTCCCGAAATGGTGTCTATGTACGTGTACATGTGTGTGTTTATGTACTGTATGGTGGGGGATGTGTCAGGTTGTTTTCGTAGCCTAGGGAGAGGGCCACTGAGTGTGTGTCTAGTTCTCTAGGTGTGTGTGTTTATGTTTCAGGGTCAAGTAGACAGGGTGTCTGAGGCTTTGGTCCTCAACGGCGGGAACTCCACATGGGGATGACGTTCAAATATTCCACATTATCGCCACTCTATGGAGACGTCGTTGTTAAGGGACAAGACATCGAGGTGCTGGAGGAGTAGAAACACCTGGGAGTTGTACTTGACCGCAAGCTACGATGGGGGAAGTGTACGGAGCAGATGTAGAAGACAGGACAGCGAAGGCTCTACTTTTGAAGGAAACTGAGCTCTTTTAATGTCAATCATGTTCTATTGTCACTGTTTCATTGAAAGTGTATTATTTTGTTGGATCGTCTGCTGGTCCGGAAATGCTGATGTCTCTCAGAGAAATAGGTTAAGAAGAATGGTTAGCTCTGCTAGTAACGTGCCAGGGGTCAATCAGACAGGTCTGGAGGTCATTTAAGATATAAGAGCCCTCACAAAAGCCTGCAAGGTACTGATGGACCCCAGACATCCTCTTCACTGGGAGTCTGAGCTACTCCACTCAGGGAGACGTTACAGGGCAGCTCGGGCAGAAAAGGAATAGTGCCAAAAGATCTTTTGTCCCAGCGGCAGTATGGCTCCTGAATGTTTAAAACCATCAGTAAGACCAGCGGGCTGGCCAACAGCTAATATAATAGTTGACAGAGTGTACTGATGTGTATAGTGTATATAGTTTACAGATGATCATTAATCACTCATTAACTGTACTTTCTACCTGTAATTATTGTCTGTACAGTAATCCCTCGTTTATCGCGGGGGTTACGTTCCGAAAATGACCCGCGATAAGTGAAATCCGCGAAATAGAAAACTTTTTTTTTTTTTACAATTAGCAACTATTACATGTATACAAATACAGTGACTCACGTGTAGGCCGTTTCACTGCTCTTCAGACTGGGCCGCTGCATCCTGACTGCGCTCTGCAGTGTTCTCTTCTTCTGAAGCCCGCGGTGCAGGTGTGTTTGTTCGGGAGAAGAACATAGTGATAGGCAGCTGTTGTCGCACTTTTTTCTTCTTTGCAAAAAGATCCTTGTACACCGACATGCCACCATCGATTACGTTGGAGAACTGTAATGAACGGCTCATCAAAGGGTCCCATTCCTCAGCTACTCGCTTAAGTTCAGTGGCCATTCGCACCATGGTTGCTAAGCGACCAAGCGTTAGTCCTTCCTCCTCATCTCTCGTGTCCTCTTCTCCCTCTTCTCTTTCATCGTCGCTTTGTGGCTTTGTCATTTCTGCCAGCTCTGCATCGGTCAGCGGCTGTGCGTCTCCATCAATCCGCCGTTTGGGCCCATCCGCAGGTGCTTTTGTCGGTCCAGGCCGTTTCGTCGACATTATGGGTTTAGGAGATGTTCGAAATTACAAGATAATTTGGCCAACTTAATGTAAATTTGCCAAGCTGTTTTATGTACGTACACATAACTGCACGAGACGACAAAATGATAGCACAATTCGTAGCATGTTTTGATACAAGAAGCGGGAGTGAGTTTTTAGCGAATCAGAATGCAGAGCACAATGCACCAAAAAAAAAAAAAAAATGCATTATGAAAATCCGCGAAATAGCGAATCCGCGATAAGTGAACCGCGAAGTGGCGAGGGATCACTGTATATGTGTCCTTTGTCTACCTTTCATTGTGTTTTTATGTATGCACAGAGCCGCAATCAACATTTCCCCATGGGGATAATAAAGTCATTATCTTTATTGATATATTTGTACTCTTTAACATTCAATGTATACACTGGGTCCAATCAGATGGCAGCTTAGAGTTTCAAGTTTCAAAGTTTATTTGCGTGTGCACAGGATACAACATGTATAAAACAATGCAGGGACATAATAATAATAATAATAATAATAATATAAAATATAATAAAAAAACAGAATAGGTATGATATAAGCTGAAGAAACATGAGAATGCAAGTATATACACGTCAGTATCTTATTCAATGTGCAGGGCTACTGGAGTGGTTGAGGTGGGTTTATACATAAAAAGTGACTGGTAGCAGGATATACATGTAAACAGGGATGAAAAGTGACTGGTAGCAGCAACATATAAATAGTTATGGTATTCTAATTGCAATATATACATGTAAACAGGGATGACAAGTGACTGGTAGCAGCAACATATAAATAGTTATGGTATTCTAATGGCAATATATAGATGTAAACAGGGATGACAAGTGACTGGTAGCAGCAACATATAAATAGTTATGGTATTCTAATGGCAATATATAGATGTAAACAGGGATGACAAGTGACTGGTAGCAGCAACATATAAATAGTTATGGTATTCTAATGGCAATATATAGATGTAAACAGGGATGACAAGTGACTGGTAGCAGCAACATATAAATAGTTATGGTATTCTAATGGCAATATATAGATGTAAACAGGGATGACAAGTGACTGGTAGCAGCAACATATAAATAGTTATGGTATTCTAATGGCAATATATACATGTAAACAGGAAGAATAGTGACCAGTAGATAAATAGATCAATAATCAATGTACGACAGCGTAATGGAAGTAATAAATAAATACGACATTTAGCAGCAGGGTAGGTGTGAGAGGGTGTGTGAGTGTGGGTTGTAAGTGTGTGGGGTCAGTAATGAGTGTGAGTGAGGGTGTATGTGAGTTTTTGTATGTGAGTATGTGTTTGTGCTTGTGAGTAAGAGTGAAGGTGTGTTTTTCTGAGTGGGTAGAGCCCTGTGGATGGGCGTAGAGTCCGTGTGGATCGTCTGTGGGAGAGGTAGATCAGTAGTTGTTAGCCATTTAACAGAACAGTGCTCCGCCCAGGAAATGGAAAACCAGCTTCCTGTCTAAGTCATCCCAGTTCCCATTATATTTTTCCACACGTTCTTCCCGGCCGTCTCCAATCCCCGTTCCAGGGACTTTTCCCTCAGAAATATGCAGTTCGGGAGCTGATTGGATGATGAGTGTGTAATCGTCGGGGGCGAGGGTTATTTTTGTCAGGCAGGGGAGGATGGTGTGGGCTGACGAGGTGCGTAATTGCTTCCGATTTCGGGGAGGAAACGAGATGTAAATGAGCTAATTATGTGTCCTTAACGAGGGCAAACAACAGTGACATTCTAGCCCTGGTAACCAGCGGTAACCGCCGTGGTATTTATAGCCCATAATAACCTAAAGTGGGACTGGCTTGAAACGTGGCCGAGGGAATGGGTGCCGTCTGAACAGCGCTGCTGCTGTTTTGGTTGGGGTGTGTTTTAGAGTAAACACGTTTGACTTGGATGCTCTGAAGAGAGCTGAATATTAAAATGAGGCGTATTGACACGGCGGAGCGGCAAGAATGTGGCATTGGCCCAACGGGTATGTGCTGAGTGTGTTGAACCCCAACGATGAGAGGTCAACCACACTTTACCAGCAAGATGCCCGGGATGGAGACTCAGAGAAGGAGTCAGAAGGGATGTAAATTTCTAGGAGAAAATATTTTCACTCATATATTTTACTCTTTGCTGGACCAGTTAGTCTCAGTTATCATCACCCAAATGAAAATAAAGAGAGAGAGCCGGACACCTAATAGGGTTTCAGTGTTCTTTGGCTTGCTGGAGCATGTTCTTAACTCAAACTCTGTTTCTCTGTGAGATTGAACTTAGCGTGTAACGGTTCCCTTGTTTAAAAACAGAAAATGGTTTCAAAATCAAAATGGATGAAAAGAAGTGGAACTTGCTACAAGGAGACATGGAGGCTAGTGGGATTGTGGGTAAATGTTTTGGCGTGAGTATGCCGTGCTCAGCAGAAGTGGTGTTTCTGATGGGGGAAGGGTTTTGGGAGTTCACAGTTCATTTCCAATTCCCTCTCTTTAATACAGTCATTTATTTCCTCTTAAGACTGTTTTCCTATGCTGGTATGGGCCAATGGGGTAATCTGACTATAGCTTTGGGGAAGAATAGAGCCAGTAGATAGTCCAGTAGGGAGATAGAGAGAGTTTAATTTGAAGGAGGGCTCAAAATTGTGTGAGGACCCTCCATTTCTACAATAATAAAAACATTTAAAATAAATAGAAAATACATCAATTCAGCTTTTAAAAAGCCCTTATTTCTGTATGTGTGATAGTGGCATTGATGAGTAAGCAGAACTCACAAACAGGCGCTATGGGGAGTCTGGATTGTTACTCAGTGTTAGTCAGGGGAGTCAACCCAGTTAGAGAGAGTTCACCATGTTAGTGAACCATATCACAGTTAGCCGAGTCACGGTGGTGTTCGAGAGGACAAAGCATCGTCACTGGCGTCACTCCCAGAATTCTTTACCTGGTGCCTTCCGTAGCAAGGTGATGGGCTGGCTACTGCCCCACGCCCCCTACGTCTTTTATTTCTCTCTCTCTCTCTCTCTGTCTTTCTCTCTCTCTCTGTCTCTCTCTGTCTTTCTCTCTCTCTCTGTCTCTCTCTCTCTGTCTCTCTCTCTCTCTCTCTCTCTGTCTCTCTCTCTCTCTCTCTCTCTCTTTCTCTCTTTCTCTCTCTCTCTGACAGCGCTCAGCCGTTACGTTCTCAGGGGAAGGGCAGACTGCTGGCGCCGCAGTGTTTGGGCTCTCCCTGCACGCACACACACACGCACACGCACACACACACACACACACGCACACACGCACACACACACGCACGCACGCGCACACGCACACACGCGCACGCACGCACGCACGCGCACACGTACACGCACACGCACACACACACACACACACACACACACACACACACACACACACACACACACACACACACACACACACACACACACACACACACACACACACACACACACACACACACACACGGCGACTCAGAACACTCACCTACAGTAAATTAAGCGTATTGTTGTGTTGCCTCAGCCACGGAGGGAAAAAAATGTCTACCCTTTTGTACACGTCCACATGTGGGTACGGGCCACCAGCAGTTACTCCTCCTTTCTCTCCCTCGTTTTTCCCTCGTTTCCTTTGTACTCAGGGGGGTGAGGAGTTCACTGACTGAGCTAAAATGGCACTGCTGTCACCAGTTCTACCACTCAGGTGGAGAGAACCGTACATGGTCATAGTCCGGTTCGACCACCTCTCACACAATGAATTAGCGGAGTCTGATGTATGTACAAAAATATATAGTCTAATTGCACAAACTGCAAAACAGGTTTTACAGTATTATGATGTTTCAATGTTGTACCTACATTGCAATTATGTTATTCTGTAACATCACTATATTTACAAAAGTATGTTGAGACCCCTTCAAGTTAGTGGATTTGGCTATTTCAGCCACGCCCGTTGCTGATAGGTGTATAGAATCGAGCACACAGCCATGCAATCTCCATAGACAAACATTGGCAGTAGAATGGCCTTACTGAAGAGCTCAGTGACGTTCAACGTGGCACCGTCATAGGATGCCACCTTTCCAACAAGTCAGTTCGTCACATTTCTGCCCTGCTAGAGATGCCCCGGTCAACTGCAAGTGTTGTTATTGTGAAGTGGAAGCGTCTAGGAGCAACAACGTCTCAGCCGCGAAGTGGTAGGCCACACAAGCTCACAGAACGGGACCGCAGAGTCCTGGAGCGCGTAGCACGTAAAAATCGTCTGTCCTCGGTTGTGACACTCACTACCGATTTCCAAATGGCAAACTGCCTCTGGAAGCAACGTCAGCGCAATAACTGTTCTTCATGAAATGGGTTTCCATTACCTAACAGCCGCACACAAGCCTAAGATCACCATGCACAACTCCAAGTGTCGGCTGGAGTGGTGTAAAGCTCGCCACGTTGGAAACGCTTTCTTTGGAGTGATCAATCACACTTCACCATCCGGCAGTCTGACAAATGACTCTTGAGTTTGTCCGATTCCAGGAGAACGCTACCTGCCCGAATGAATAGCGCCAACTGTAAAGTTTGGTGGAGGAGGAATAATGGATAATTGTCTGGGGCTGATTTTCATGGTTTGGGCCCCTTAGTTCCAGTGAAGGGAAATCTTAAAGCTAAAGCATACAATGAAATTCTAGATGATTCTGTGCTTCAAACTTTGTTGCAACAGTTTGGGGAAGGCCCTTTCCTGTTTCAGCATGTCAATGCCCCTGTGCACAAAGCGAGGTCCATACAGAAATGGTTTGTCGAGATTGGTGTGGAATAACGTGACTGGCCTGCACAGAGCCCTGACCTCAACTCCATCGAAGACCTTTTGGAGGAATTGGAACGTCGTCTGCGAGCCAGGCCTAATTGCCCAACATCAGTGCCCGACCTCACTAATGCTGCTGTGGCTGAATGGAAGCAAGTCCCCGCAGCAATTTTCTAACATCTAGTGGAAAGGCTTCCCAGAAGAGTGGAGACTGTTATAGCAGCAAAGGGAGGACCAACTCCATATTAATGCCCATGATCTTGGTCTGAGATGTTCGACCAGCAGGTGTCCACATACTTTAGGTCATGTAGTGTATATTATACTGCATTTTATTTTCTAACTGTTTTAGGGGCAGCACCAGCCAATAACCAATTTAATTTCCATGTCTGGATATTTGTTTTACCACAGCTCTCAAGTTTGTCTGTCCAGAGAGGCGTAGAATGAGTGAGAAAAGAGAGAGGGAGGAGAGGAGAGAAATTCTTGACACTTCAAGTGACCTTCATGTGAATTTATGTCTCCGTCAGTTGTACTGCCAGAGAGTGTTTTTCTGGTTTGTAAAGTTTATTTTACTTTTGACAATAAGTTTAAAGTACCATGTTTACAGAGGTAAAGTAGGATTATTTATCCAGTCTAATTTGAAGCAGTAGGTTCTTCCTCTTACCCCCCTTTCTCTCTCCCTCTTTCTCTCTGTTTCCCCTTCCCGCTTTTGTCCCTCTCTTTTTTTATTTTTTCCCCCCATCTCTTTCTCTCTTTCTCTTTCTTCCCCTCTCCCACTATCTCTCCTTCTCTCTCTCCCTCCCTCCCTCCCTCCCTCCCTCCCTCCCTCCCTCCCTCCCTCCCTCCCTCCCTCCCTCCCTCCCTCCCTCCCTCCCTCCCTCCCTCCCTCTAATAGTAATCCATAGTAATCTTGATCAGAGGCAGACACCAGAATTAGATGGAAAATGAAACAAATAAACACTGCTGCTTTGGATAACAATCCACTCTGATCGACCCCACCACCTGACCTCTGAGACACTCTCACAGGGGTCATGACCTCGCCGTGAACCCACGGGAGCTCGCAGTCACATGGACCTTCCAATGTTGGTTTGGCCTCCATGTCCTACCAGAAAGAAAACATACAGCCTCCAATTATGTGGTACACATTATCAAAACACTTCATATACTACATGTGATTATAGTACTCAATGTGCGAGTGTGTTTATATCTATCTGTATGTGAGAAATGCTGTAAAACCGGATTGTACTCACGTGCAATCCCATTGGGCAAGCGACGGTGGTGCAGAGAAAGTTGCAGATGTGACCTGATGATAAAAGTAGATACTACTGCCACTTGATATGATGGGAAGTGACATCATTGTGCCAAGTCATTGTATCATTTTGTGACTCTAAGGAGAACTCCAAACCTGTCCCTCATTCTAATTCTCTAAATCCAACCTGGGTGCTAATTTGCATATGTCCATATGTAATGATGTGTGTACTGTGCATGTTTATGTGTATTCATTGTTGTATACATGTACCTTGCTGTCTATAGGCCTACATTCAAAGTCACCAACGCCTGCTACATTGTCTGTTGCTGTGCTGTGTTGCTGTCGTTTACCGGTTTTCACTATCTCTCCTCCCCATCTATGTAAATCAGCCCTGTATGGAACAACCGGCAACCAGAAGACATCAGCCAGTACCGCATTGATCAGCTCTAACCGCTACCCGTTAATGGCGGCTTCAGAGTCCACATATCCCCGCTAGAGCAGAGACGAGGTCGGGCGCGATACGCCACTGCAACACATACGTGTTCTCCCCCTTATCTTGTTTATTTGATGGAGTTTTTCAAACGCAAACATTTTCTTTAGATGGCACTGTGGAACTGCGGGGAACGATAAGCATCGGATGCAGACTTAATTGCCTGAGATAGACGCTTATTATTTCCATTAGATGGGCGTATAAGGCCGGCCGTGCTCCCTGGCTCTCTCTCCCTCTGCCAGACTCTCTCTCTCTCTCTCTCTCTCTCTCTCTCTCTCTCTCTCTCTCTCTCT
>NC_052312.1:43488006-43517494 GCF_016432855.1 Salvelinus namaycush
GGGGGGCCTGAGGGGGAGGAAGGGGCAGGCAGGGGGAGGAAAGCAGACCTTATCTCAGACAATTAATCAGAGACACTCATATTGCGGGACAATTATTCAAAGCTCAGTCCTGCATAACTCGCTGCCCACGGTTCCACAGTGCTCCTGCTCTTTCCACCCCCCCAGACTGGAAGGTCAGGCAAGTGAGAAGAAGGTGGATCTGAGAGGGAAAGGACCTACTGTGTCTGTGTGTATGTGTGTGTGTGTGTGTGTGTGTGTGTGTTTGTGTGAGTGTGTGTCACGCCCTGACCTTAGAGATCCTTTTTATGTCTCTATTTTGGTTTGGTCATGGCGTGAGTTGGGGTGGGCATTCTATGTCTGGTGTTCTATGTTTTCTTTTCTGTGTGTTTGGTCGGGTGTGGTTCTCAATCAGAGGCAGCTGTCCATCGTTGTCTCTGATTGAGAACCATACTTAGGTAGCCTTTTTCCACCTGTTTGTTGTGGGTAGTTGTTTTCTGTTTTGTGTTGTTGCACCAGACAGAACTGTTTCGTTTCGTTCACTCTCTTTGTTGTTTTTGTTGTTTCAGTGTTCAGGTTATTTTATTAAATTACAATGAACACTTACCACGCTGTGTTTTGGTCACCTTCTCTCCAGGACGATCGTTACAGTGTGTTTGAGTAGAATAAAGCCAACAAGGTTAAAGTCATTCAAAGTCTTTTCCAGAGGGTTTTGTCTTTGAAGACGTCTATTCCTGTCATGTTTACATGTTGTTATAGTTTCTGCCCGTTGGTGAAATGGGTGTGGATATATGTGTGTGTATGGTGTGTGTGTGTGTGTGTTTAATGGCTCTGTGCTCTGTTCTTGGTGCCCAGGGCCAACAACATTATCCACATTCCTCAGTGGCAGCAGGGTGGCTCGCCTGGCACCAGCCAAACAGGAAGAGGAAATAGCTACACTACACAACGTTTATCTCCCAGAGAGACCTACTGTGTATTCAGAAAGTATTCACACTTCTTGATTTTTTCCCACATTTTGATGTTTTACAGCCTGAATTTAAAATGGATTCAATTGAGATTTTGTGTCACTGGCCCACACACAATACCCCAAAATGTCAAACTGAAATTTTGTTTTGAGAAATGTTAACAGTTCATTTAAAAGGAAAAGCTGAAATGTCTTGAGTCTATAGGTATTCAACCCCTTTGTTATGGCAAGCCTAAAAAGTTCTGGAGTAAAACCTGGCTTAACAAGTCACATAATAAATTGCATGGACACCTTGTGCAAAAATAGTGTTAACGTGATTTTTGACCTCATCTCTGTATCCCACAGATACAATTATCTGTAAGGTCTGAGGATGGATCAACAACATTGTAGTTACTCAACAATACTAACCTAAATGACAGAGTGAAAAGAAAGATGCCTGTACAGCATAAAAATATTTCAAAACATGCATCCTGATTGCAATAATGTACTAAAGTAAAACTGCAAAATAATTGGCAAAGAAATTATCTTTATGTCCTGAATAGAGTTATGTTTGGGGCAAAACACATCTCTGAGTATCACTCTTCATTTTTTCAAGCATGGTGGGGGCTGCATCATATTATGGGTCTGCTTGTCATTGGCAAGGACTAGGGGAGTTTTTTGTAGGATAAAAAGAAACAGAATAGAGCTAAGCACAGGCAAAATCCTAGAGGAAAACCTGGTTCAATCTGCTGTCCAACAGAAACTGGGAGACAAATTCACCTTTCAGCAGGACAATAACCTGAAACACAAGGTGAAATATACACTGGAGTTGCTTACCAAGATGACATTGACTGTTCCTGAGTGGCCTCATTACAGTTTTGACTTAAATCGTCTTGAAAATCTATGGCAAGACTTGAAAGTGGCTGTCTAACAACGATCAACAATCAACTTCATAGAGCTTGAAGAATTTAAAAAAGGAATAATGGACAAATATTTTACAATCCAGGTGTGCAAAGCTCTTAGAGACTTACCCAGAAAGACTCACAGCTTTAATCGCCGCCACAAGTGCATCTACAAAGCATTGACTCAGGGGTGTGAATACTTATTGTAGAAAAGGCCCATGGAGTTGGTGGAATAAACCTTTAATTCATGGCCACTTACTCAGCTGGGCCAGGGGCGCTTTAATTAGGTCAGGTGGCAATGACCGACAGATCTCATCCCCATAAAAGGAGGAAAACGCCATCGCCTGATCTCGCTGCTTTCTTTTCCTTAACTCCGTCTGCTCCAGAAGTTCTGTTCGTCCATGAATCCACGTAAGTCCACCGACTCTGTTACCTTTCATCTGAACTCTGTTGCGATCGGGAGAGTGGGCCATCAGTTATTGTTTATAGTTATTACCGCGGAGCGCGGCTTGGAGCGCACGCTTCAAACATATTGTGTAATGTGAATTGTCAATGATCACGGCCCTACGGATCCTCATAGGCCAATTATGCAATCGATATGGTTAATATGTAATGAAATTAATTACATGTACACATGAAGACAATTGAAAGGGTGAAATGAGAAACGTCATTGTTTGCTAACTGATCGACTTTGATATCAAACTAATGGGGATTATAGATTGAATAACCATTCACTGTTTGTATTCTTTCATGATTTATGATAAATAGTTACGAGCCTAAATGACTCACGGATGATTACTATTGACTTCTTAATGATCTGGATTGTTGAATTCCCTAAATTATGTTAATAATGAATGATTGTTATGATTTGATCTTTGTGATTATGAATTTGATTGGATACATGTTATTTTGTTTCCTTTGTTATGCAGCACAGACTAGTCAGTAAATATACCACTTTATGGTTAAAGGAATTCCTGCCTCAGTCTCATCCATTCCTCTGTCACCTGACACGTGACCACCTGTTCACCTTCACTGTCAGTCATCCTACCTGCCTAGCTATCCACACAGATTCCACTAATCTTTCAATGGTCCTTCGAGCTGGATGATGACTGAACCAAAGACAGGTGAAAAGGAAATGGAGGAGGAGAGGGAATTATTGTCTCCACTGGAAGGAAGAAGAGAGGAGGAGAGAGCAGCCGAGGGAAAGGTCTTGGAACAAAGGAAATATCCAGGAGCTAAGCCTAAAGCAACAAATGCTTCATCCTCCACCAGCAGCACCAGAAGAACCAGGCAAGCACCTGGTTATCTTAAGGATTATGTGGTCGAGTTTCCGACATCAAAGGGCAAGCCCACCAGAGCTCAAGGTGGTGATGGATCAACTGTACGTTTCAGCCATCAACTATCCCCTCTGAGCCAAGGACCGGAAACTGCGTTGGAGCAGGAAAGTGGTCTACAGGAAGAACCCATGGAGGTGACTCCCACAGCACAGGTCGACCAGCTTCCTGAGGCAGGCTCCGCTCACCCCTTAACTAATGGGAAATCGTCGAGGCACTCTAGACGGAGTGGGAGTTCGACCAGTGGATACCCCTTTGGAAGTGGCCATGGCAGCCGCCATTCACTAGCCCTCAGCGATTCACAGACCGCTGTCCTACAAGAGAGGATGAAACTATTTGCTTTGGAGGAAATTGAGCGTCAGATTGAGGAGGAACGACAGGCTGACGAACGATGTCACCTATTGGATGTGCAGGCCCAGAGTGCTCTACAGGAACGGGAATTCATTGCCAAGGACCTGGCACAGCAGCGACGGCACCGTCAAGCCAGAAGGGAATTGGAGGAGGCACGGATGGTTTCATCCTTCCTGGAGAGGAACTTACAGGGAGTTGACCTGACCACCCCTCCACATGGACCTGACCTGTCTGCCTTTCTTTCCCAATCTGCCCCTCTGGTACAGCATGGCACACAGTCCCCGGAGGCTCCGGGGTCAACAGCCAACACGGAGCACGGGGGACAGGCCGCTCCACCAACGCCCTCCCTCTATGCCAGTGACACAAGTTAGCATTCCTCCATCTGGAAAAAGCATCACTCCTTCGCCTTTCCGCCAATTACCAACCACGGCAAATCGTTCCTCTCGTCCAGTGCCAGGCCAGTCCTCAAACATCAGGTGGGAGGGCTCTCACCCAATTCCGGCTGCCACCAATGGCGGGTCTGGGACAGTAGGGGACCGGCCCAATGAGGCCACAGTGGGCTCATCAGAAGTCCCGGGTTTATCCTTCACGCAACCAGAAGAGGGAGCCAACATTATGACACTTCTAGTAGCCTCAGCCTATGGAATTCCCAGACCCAAACTGCCATACTTTGAGAGCGAAAAGGAGAGTGAATTTGTCCTTTTGGAAATGGCATTGGAGAGCCTACTGGGTATTCACAGTCATCTGTCAGAACGCTACAAATACCAAGTACTAATGGATCATTTGCGGTTTCCCAGTGCATACAGGCTGGCCCAATCCTTTATGCACTCCGCAACACCATACACTGCCACTCTCCAGGCCCTGAAGGCGAGATATGGTGGCCACGCCACTAGTCCAGAATGAACTAAACAACATCCTGAACACGTCTCCAATTAAAATGGGAGACCATGCTGCCTTCCAAGAGTTCTCCCTGGCTGTCCAATCCCTGACCTCGATGCTCCAATCCTTTGAAGGAGAAAACGGGAACGAGGTGAAATGTGGCTCCCACATGGACAGACTTCTTAGCAAACTTCCAATGTACCTCAGAGACAGTTTCATTGAACATTGTTTGAACAAGGGCATCCTGAAAGAGGGCTCGAGAAGCACTTATGCTCTCAGAGACCTGGGTGCATGGTTGGAGGTGAAGGCAAAGACAAAGAGCATCGCTCACCAGGCCACAATCTCAGCCATAGCCACCGGGGGAAGGAAGGAGTTTGAACGCCAGGAGGGACAGAAAAGGCCAAATCCCACTACCATGTACTTAAATAGTGAAGCCGGGGAGGAACCCGGGAAGAAGACCCCTCTCAAGAGCAAGAACATCAAATTCCAGCCTTACTGCCCATATTGCAATAGTAAGGGGCACTTCCTTGGCTCATGCCCCAGGGTAAAAAAGCTCACTCAACCTCAATTGAAGGCCTGGATCACTTCAGGCGAGCGATGCTACAAGTGTGCCCGTAGCCATAAGGCGGAGACCTGCACATTGAGGAAACCCTGCAATCGCTGTATGGAACTCCGTCTCACAGTGTTGCATGATGTAATTCCCCAAGCACAGAAGGAGCAGAGTATGCTCATGGTAAGAGCTGCAAAGGAGCTGTACCTCGACCAGCAGAACCAGTCTCCAAGGGTCATGTTGAAGGTGGTCAAGGTCACTCTGCAAAGTGAAGGGAGAAGCATTGATACATTCGCCATTCTAGATGATGGGTCAGAAAGAACAATCATTCTCACGGCGGCCACCCGTCAGCTAAACCTGGAGGGGACCCCCGAGACCCTTAATCTCAGAACGGTGCGACATGATGTTATCCAAATTAAAGGCTCTGCTGTGGCCTTTAGCATTTCACCTTCAGGAAACAGGGACGTGGCCTATAACATCACCAATGCCTTCAAGGCAGATGGCTTGAATCTCGCAGAGCACTCCTGCCCGGTAAGTGTTCTACAGAGACAATATCCTCATCTACGAGGATTGCCTCTTCCTAACCTGGCCAGAGTAGCGCCGCTTATCCTGATTGGGTCAGACCACCCACATCTCGTCACCCCGACTGAGCCTATACGAGCTGGACCAGAAGGAGGGCCCATTGCTGTCCAAACATCCTTGGGTTGGGCTGTGCAAGGTCCAGCCCATCTACTTCTCTCCACCCAAGCTGTACAGTCACAGCAAGTCCTCTTCACCAGAAGCAATCCAGCTCCATCCCCCTGTGCAGCCACTGACCTCCTTCGGAATGTAGAGATGCTCTGGAAGATGGACACTTTCTCCAACCGGAAGCTACAGGAGGTCACCCGCTCGAAACATGACTCCTATGCATTAGACCTCCTGGAGAAGCGTACCACCACCCCTGAACTGGATGGCGTTCAGAGGTATGCGACCCCACTGCTACGGGTGCCCAACCATACTCCTCTGGCAACCACAACACGGGCTGTACTCCCACTACTGCGTGGAACGGAGCGGCGCCTGGTGAAGAATCCTGAGCTTGCTGAAGTTCATATCCGAGAGATTCATAACCTTGTGAAGGCAGGCTATGTCACAAAAGTGACCGCTCATGAAGAGGGAAACCCACTCAGCGAATCCTGGTATCTCCCTCACCATGTTATCCAGCAACACGGTGGGAAGTACCGACTTGTCTTCAACTGTTCATTCCAAGCTGCTGGTCAAAGCCTGAATGACTGTCTACTCCCCGGACCAACCTTAGGTCATTCCTTGCTCGGTGTCCTTCCCCGGTTCCGGCAGCACTCTACAGCCATCAGTGGAGACATCAAAGCCATGTTTCATCAGATTTGTCTACTGCCTTCCGACAGCACACTGCTCCGGTTCATATGGCGAGATATGGAACGAGACGCAGAGCCCACCATCTATGAATGGCAAGTACTCCCATTTGGCACCACCTGCAGTCCTTGCTGTGCCATATACGCTCTGCAGAGACACGCACGGGAGCACCCAGACAGTGACCCAGAAGTATGGGATTCAGTGGAAAATGCCTTCTATGTGGATAACTGCTTACAGAGCATCCCATCCACGGCTGAAGCGAAAGCACTCCTTGATAAAGTACGTAATCTCCTGTCCAAAGGGGGATTTGAGGTCCGACAGTGGGCGAGTAACAAAGTGGAGGTTATCCAGCACCTCCCGCCACAAGCCAGGTCCAGTAGCAGTGAACTTTGGCTATCGCAGTCTGGCGCTAACCCACAAGTACCCACTCTAGGACTGAGATGGAGCTGCATACCGGATACCCTTGGGTACAAGCACCGCTCAGCCCTGAGTACCGAAACCCCCACTCTGCGCATCATCTATCGGACCCTGGCCAGTCAATACGATCCCCATGGGTATATCCTGCCATACACAACCCGGGCCAAAGTCTTAGTCCAGGACCTGTGGCAGACCAAGAGGGACTGGGATGAACCGATCCACCTGGCTGACCTAGTGGAACGATGGATCTGTTGGGAAACAGAGTTATCGAAGCTCTCTGAAGTCCAAATGCCAAGATGTTATGTACCACCCTGTGCTGACCAACTGGGATCATGCCTGGAACTGCATGTGTTCTGTGACGCTTCGGAGCGAGCATATGGGGCGGTTTCCTATCTAAGAGTGGAGGATAAGGCAGGCCACACCCATGTCTCCTTTGTCATGGCCAGGTCCAGGGTCGCAACCAAGAAGCAGTTGTCAATGCCTAGGCTGGAACTCAGTGCTGCCCTTTCCGGAGCCCAGTTGGCCTCTACCTTGCGAGCCGAGCTTACCTTGCCAATCCAAAGGGTCATTTACTGGAGTGATTCGACCACTGTATTGACCTGGCTCACATCGGAGTCCTGCAGGTATAAGGTGTTCGTCGGAACTCGCATTGAGGAAATCCAAGACCTAACAGAAGTCCAGGACTGGAGGTATGTTGATAGCATAAACAATCCTGCTGATGACGTTACTCGCAGTAAAACCCTTAAGGACCTGGCTCAACCCCATCGCTGGAGCTTGGGACCACCATTTTTGTCCCAACCAGAAAACGAGTGGCCGACAGCCCACAGGCGTGCGGCCCTTCCGCAACCAACTGAAGCTCATGAGTTAAAGAAGTCCGCCCAATGCTACAGCATCTCTACGGAACCAACAACAGCTCTCCCTGACCTAGCACAATCCCAAACACTGCCGGAACTGATCGCCGCCACAAACCAGACCTCAGATGGGGTGGCTTCTATACCCACCTCCCTCGTGGCAGAGACACTACTCCTCCAGCGTGCACAAGCAGTTAGCTTCCCTGAGGAGCTAAAAGCTCTGAAAGCCGGTAGGGAAGTTGCTAAGTTGAGCCGTCTTCTCTCTCTCGCACCAGAATATGATCAAATCCTTGGAGTGATCAGAGTCAGAGGGAGGCGGCGCCAAGCAGAAGTTTTGGACCCCGATGCTATCCACCCAATTGTCCTTCACTCCAGACACCCTCTTACCAGGCTCCTCATCAAGAGTTATGATGAGAGGCTTCTCCACCTAGGGCCAGAGAGGGTCTATGGGGAGATGAGGCGGAAGTACTGGATACATGGAGGATGAGGAGCAATTCGTAAGCACCAATACGCCCGCGTAGAATGTCAGAGATGGCGGGCCGGAGCCACTGTGCCCAAAATGGCAGATTTACCCCCCTGCTCGCTTGCGCCTCCTCAAACCACCCTTCTGGTCAACAGGAGTAGATTGCTTTGGCCCCTTGACGATCAAGCTAGGTCGTCGAGTGGAAAAGCGCTGGGGCATTCTACTCAAGTGTTTGACAACTAGGTGTGTCCACCTGGACCTACTGGAGAGTTTGGATACTGAAGCCTTCCTCATGGCCCTACGGCGGTTTATCTCCCGACGGGGGAAACCCTACGAGATCCTGACTGACAGAGGCACAAACTTCAAGGCAGGAGAAGTCAGGTTGGAGGAAGCCTTCCAAGCCATGGAACCCAGCCTCCAGGATCAGCTGATGGACCAACAAATCTTATTCAAATTTAACCCTCCAGGAGCTCCTCATTTTGGAGGAACATGGGAGCGAGAGATCAAATCTGTAAAGACGGCCTTACGAGTCGTCCTGGGGGACCAAACTGTCACTGGAACTGTCTTGCGGACCATCCTGATAGAGGTGGAAGGGATATTGAACTCCAAACCCTTGGGATATCTCTCTGCAGACATCGCTGACCCCGATCCGGTTACACCGTATATGCTCTTGATGGGACGCCGAGATGCGTCACTTCCTCAAGCCATGTATGCTGATACCAACCTCGTTGGCAGACGCCGGTGGCGACACAGCCAGATCTTGGCTGACCATTTCTGTGCCCGATTCATTTGGGATTACCTACCAAGCCTACAGCACAGAGGGAAATGGCGGAGAGAAATGGCCAGCCTGGAAACTGGCCAAGTAGTAATGATGGTGGACCCTCAGCTGCCTCGAGCCTCCTGGACGGTGGGACGTATCACTAAGACCATGCCTGGGACCGATGGTCGTGTTAGATCAGTGGAGATCCAGGTAAAGAACCGGACATATATCCGGCCAGTTGCTCGACTAATTCCTCTCCCTGAGATGACGGAGGACGGGGACCAATAAGCCTTTTTGAGGAGTGTGGAATTTAACAAATGTCCAGGGTGCCTGTAGAAAAGGCCCATGGAGTTGGTGGAATAATCCTTTAATTCATGGCCACTTACTCAGCTGGGCCAGTGAGTAAGTGTCGGCAATGACCGACAGATCTCATCCCCATAAAAGGAGGAAAACGCCATCGCCTGATCTCGCTGCTTTCTCTTCCTTAACTCCATCTGCTCCAGAAGTTCTGTTCGTCCATGAATCCACGTAAGTCCACCGACTCTGTTACCTTTCATCTGAACTCTGTTGCGATCGGGAGAGTGGGCCATCAGTTATTGTTTATAGTTATTACCGCGGAGCGCGGCTTGGAGCGCACGCTTCAAACATATTGTGTAATGTGAATTGTCAATGATCACGGCCCTACGGATCCTCATAGGCCAATTATGCAATCGATATGGTTAATATGTAATGAAATTAATTACATGTACACATGAAGACAATTGAAAGGGTGAAATGAGAAACGTCGTTGTTTGCTAACTGATCAACTTTGATATCAAACTAATGGGGATTATAGATTGAATAACCATTCACTGTTTGTATTCTTTCATGATTTATGATAAATAGTTACGAGCTTAAATGACTCACGGATGATTACTATTGACTTCTTAATGATCTGGATTGTTGAATTCCCTAAATTATGTTAATAATGAATGATTGTTATGATTTGATCTTTGTGATTATGAATTTGATTGGATACATGTTATTTTGTTTCCTTTGTTATGCAGCACAGACTACTCAGTAAATATAGGTTAAAGGAATTCCTGCCTCAGTCTCATCCATTTCTCTGTCACCTGTGACCACCTGTTCACCTTCACTGTCAGTCATCCTACCTGTCCAGCTACCCACACAGATTCCACTAATCTTTCACTTATATATAATTACGCTTTAAGTGAGTGGAACTAGACGATGGCGCCGACAGAGATGGTTGCTTCACTTCAGGTCCTTAGGAAACTATGCAGTTATTTGTTTTTTTATGTATTATTTCATGTATTATTTCTTACATGGTTAGCCCAGGAAATCTCAAGTGTTATTACATACAGCCGGGAAGAACTATTGGATATAAAAGCGATGACAACTTACCAACATTACGACCAGGAATACTTCTTTCCCGAAGCGGATCCTTTGTTCAGAACTCCACCCTGGACATGGGATCTTATCCCAGAGGCCGACCCAAAACGGAGCGGCCTACTGGTCAGACTCAGAAGGCGAGCACACCATGCTCCGCTCCCGAGCATATTACTCGCCAATGTCCAATCTCTAGATGACAAGGTGGACGAAATTAGGGCACGAGTTGCCTTCCTGAGAGACATCAGAGATTGTAACATTCTCTGTTTCACGTAAACATGGCTCACTCGGGATATGTTGTCAGAGTCGGCGACTGAAACAAACATCTCTCTGGTAAGAAGAAGGGCGGGGGTGTATGCCTTATGATTAACAACTCATGTTGTAGTCACAACAACATACAGGAACTTAACCTGATGAGGACAGAGGGCGCTGTTGTCACTTTGGGGGAAAAACGTGCCCAATTTAAACGGCCTCGTACTCAATTCTTGCTCGTACAATATGCATATTATTATTACTATTGGATAGAAAACACTCTCTAGTTTCTAAAACCGTTTGAATTATATCTGTGAGTGAAACAGAACTCATTTGGCACAAACTTCCTGACCAGGAAGTGGAAAGTCTGAAATCGAGGCTCTCTTCTAAGTCCTGCCTATAAATGGGCATGATACCTATTAGTATACATGCACGTCATACACCTTCCCCTGGATGTCAAGATGCAGTGAGAGAAGAAATGAGGTGATTATCTTGGTCTGAGATGGAATGCGTCCTCTTGGAATGACGTGTCACCGATTTCATGTTTTCAGGAAGGCGCGAGGAGGACAGTGGGATTGCCTTTTGAAAAGCTGTCGTTATAGGCGAATACTATCTCCGGCTTTGATTTTATTTGATACATGTGACAATATCATCGTAAAGTATGTTTTTTCAATATAGTTTTATTAGATTTTTGAAATTTATTCGGGACGTTAGGCGTGTTGCGTTGTGTGCCCTTTGTTCAGAATGGAGAGCTTCGCGCCACTTGGCCAGTGTGCTTGCTAATTCAAGAGGGAAAAACGATGTTCTAAATCCAAACAACGACTGTTCTGGACAAAGGACCCCTTGTCCAACATTCTGATGGAAGATCACCAAAAGTAAGAAACATTTTATGATGCTATTTCATATATCTGTCGAACTGTGTACTAGTAGTTTTGCGCCCAGGTTTTGGCCACTCTCCTCGCTATAACATAAGCCTTATGTCGTAATGAAGATATTTTTAGAATTCTAACACTGCGATTGCATTAAGAACTAGTGGATCTATCATTTCCTATACAACATGTATTTTTTTGTAATGTTTATGAATAGCTATTTGGTCAGAATAGGTGAGAGTCTAATAGAAATATCCGCACATTCTGGGAAAAATAAGCTACGTTAGCATAATGGATAACCACTGATTTCAGCTCTAAATATGCACATTTTCGAACAAAACATAAGTGTATGTATAACCTGATGTTATAGGACTGTCATCTGAGGAAGGTTTATGAAGGTTAGTGAAAATTAATATCTTTTGCTGGTTTATTCGCTAACGCTAACGTGCCTATTGCTATCGCTAACGTGCCTTGATGAATGAATGCGGTAGTGTGGTAGTCTATTGTAGTAAGCTAATATAATGCTATATTGTGTTTTCGCTGTAAAACACTTAAAAAATCTGAAATATTGGCTGGATTCACAAGATGCTTGTCTTTCATTTGCTGTACACGATGCATTTTTCAGAAATGTTTTATGATGAGTATTTAGGTATTCCACGTTGGTCTCTATAATTACTCTGGCTGCTTCGGTGCTATTTTTGACGGTAGCTGTGATGGTAGCTGCAATGTAAAACTGATTTATACCTCAAATATGCACATTTTTCGAACAAAACATAGATTTATTGTGTAACATGTTATAAGACTGTCATCTGATGAAGTTGTTTCTTGGTTAGTTTGGTTGGTTCTTGGTTAGTTAGGTTGGCTTTGTGCATGCTACCTGTGCTGTGAAAAATGTCTGTCCTTTTTTGTATTTGGTGGTGAGCTAACATAAATATACGTGCTGTTTTCGCTGTAAAACATTTTAAAAATCGGACATGTTGGCTGGATTCACAAGATGTGTACCTTTCATTTGCTGTATTGGACTTGTTAATGTGTGAAAGTTAAATATTTCTAAAAAATATCTTTTGAATTTCACGCCCTGCACTTGAGCTGGCTGTTGTCATAAGTGTACCGACGTCGGGCTTGCAGCCAGAAGAAGTTAAAAGCGGTGGTTTGCGCTTTCAGTTTTGCCATCAATCCACGGTTTCTGGTTAGGAAATGTTTTAATAGTCACAGTGGGTACGACATCTCCGATGCACTTAACTTCTTATGGCTGCAAGGGGCAGTATTGAGTAGCCAGTTAAATCGTGCCCATTTCAAACGGCCTCGTACTCAATTCTTGCTCGTACAATAGTTTATAGTTACAACAGACTTGATTTAGCATGGGCACTTGCCAAGTGGCACGGATCTCTCCAACGTCAACAAAGTCAGAGAACGGAACACGGCAAAACTCCCGAAAAAATTTCAATAATCTGATTAAACTATATTGAAAAAACATACTTTACGATGATATGGTCACATGTATCAAATAAAATCAAAGCCGGAGATAGTAGTCGCCTATAACGGCAGCTAAACAGAAGGCAAATCCAGGTACCTCCTCGCGCTCTCCAGAAAACAGGAAATGGGGGACACGTCATACAAAGAGCTTGTATTCCACTTCAGACCAAGATAAACACTAAATTTCTTCTCTCACTGCCTCTTGACATCCAGGGGAAGGTCTATGAAGTGCATGTATACTAATACGTATCATGCCCATTTATAGGCAGGAAGCAGAACAGAGCCTCGATTTCAGACTTTCCACTTCCTGGTCAGGAAGTTTGTGCCAAATGAGTTCTGTTTGACTCACAGATATAATTCAAACTGTTTTAGAAACTAGAGAGTGTTTTCTATACAATAGTAATAATAATATGCATATTGTACGAGCAAGAATTGAGTACGAGGCCGTTTGAAATGGGCACCTTTTATCTGGCTACTCAATACTGCCCCTGCAGCCCAAACAGGTTAATCATAGCAAGGCGACTGGAAACATGACCGAATACAAACAGTGCAGCTATTCCCACCGCAAGGCAATCAAACAAGCAAGTGTCTGTATAGAAACAAAGTAGAGTCGCAATTCAAAGGCTGAAACACGAGACGCATGTGGCAGGTTCTAAGGTCAATCACAGATTACAAAAAGAAAACCAGCCCTGTTGCGGACATCGACGTCTTGCTCCCAGACAAATTAAACAACTTCTTTGCTCGCTTTGAGGACAATACAGTGCCACTGACACGGTCCGCTACCAAAGCCTGTGGGTTGTCCTTCTCCGTGGCCGACTTGAGTAAATCATTTAAATGTGTTTACCTTCGCAAGGCTGCCGGCCCAGGCGGCACCCCTAGCTGCGTCCTCAGAGCATGCGCAGGCCAGCTGGCTGGCGTGTTTACGGACATATTCAATGAATCCCTATCCCAGTCTGTTGTCCCCACATGCTTCAAGATGGCCACCATTGTTCCTGTTCCCAAGAAAGCTAAGGTAACTGAACTAAATGACTATCACCCCGTTGCACTCACTTCTGTCATCATGAAGTGATTTGAGAGACTAGTCAAGGAGCTTATCACTTCCACCCTACCTGATACCCTAGACACACTCCAATTTGCTTACCTCCCCAATAGGTCCACTGACGATGCAATCGCAATCACACTGCACACTGCCCTATCCCATCTGGACAAGAGGAATACCTATGTAAGAATGCTGTTCATTGATTACAGCTAATACCATAATACCCTCCAAACTCGTCATTAAGCTCGAGACCCTGGGTCTGGACCCCGCCCTGTGCAACTGGGTCCTTGACTTCCTGACGGGCCGCCCCCAGGTGGTGAAGGTAGGAAACAACATCTCCACCCCGCTGATCCTCAACACTGGGGCCCCACAAGGGTGCGTTCTCAGCCCTCTCCTGTACAGCCTGTTCACCCATGACTCTCACTCAACGTCAACAAAACAAAGGAGATGATCGTGGACTTCAGGAAACAGCAGAGGGACCACCCCCCCATCCACATCGACGGGACAGTAGTGAAGAAGGTGGAAAGTTTTAAGTTCCTCTGCGTACACATCACAGACAAACTGAAATGGTCCACTCACACAGACAGCGTGGTGAAGAAGGCGCAACAGCAACAGTGCCTTGTCAACCTCAGGAGGCTGAAGAAATTTGGCTTGTCACCTAAAACACTCACAAACTTTTACAGGTTAACAACCGAGAGCATCCTGTCGGGCTGTATCACCGCCTGGTATGGCAACTGCACCGCCCTCAACCGCAAGGCTCTCCATAGGGTAGTGCGGTCTGCACAACGCATCCCCGGGGGTAAACTACCTGCCCTCCAGGACACCTTTAATAATGTTTACATATCCTACATTACTCATCTCATGTGTATATACTGTTCTATACCATCTACTGCTTATCACTAGTCACTTTAAATAACGGCACTTTAATAATGTTTACACATCCTACATTACTCATCTCATATGTATATACTGCTATATACCATCTACTGCATCTTGCCTATGCCGCACGGCCATCGCTCATCCATATATTTATATGTACATATTCTTATTCATCCCTTACATTTGTGTGTATAAGGTAGTTGTTGTGAATTTGTTAGATTACTTGTTAGATATTACTGCATTATCGGAACTAGAAGCACAAGCATTTCGCTACACCTGCATTAAAACTTCTTAGGGCTAGGCATCCCGCTAGCGGGACAACTTCCGGTGAAACTGGAGGGCGTACAATTCAAATAAATAATCATACAAATTATGGATATTAAACATTTAGGTAAATATAAGTGTCTTATATCGGTTGAAAGCTTAAATTCTTGTTAATCTCACTGCACTGTCCGATTTCCAGTAGCTATTACAGGGAAAGCATGCCATGCGATTGTTTTAGGACGGCGCCCCACATCAAAATATTTTTCCACCGGCACTGGTTTCATAAATTCACAAATAGCGATTAAATATTTATTAAATATTTTAAATATTTACTTTTTGAAAATCTTCCTCTGATTTGACATCAAAAGGGTCCTAGCTATAACATGTAGTGTCGTTTTGTTAGATACAATCCTTCTTTATATCCCAAAAAGTCAGTTTAGTTGGCGCCATCGATTTGAGTAATCCACTCGTTCAACATGCAGAGAAAGGAATCCAAAGATCTACCCCTAAACTTTGTTTCAACAAGTCAAAATACATTTATATTTACTCCACAGATACCCTAAAATGTAATCAAAACTATAATATTTCTTACAGAAAGAAGTATGTTCAATAGGAAACCAATTTTAACAGGTGCGTCCTTTCTTCATGACGCACGCAAACATGAATTTCCAAGACTGTCCCTGTCCTAAAACTGATATATTTTCTTCGTTTTTGAAGTTACAAGCCTGAAACCTTGAACATAGACTGCTGACACCCTGTGGAAGCCATAGGAATTGCATCCAGGGAGCTAATTTCCAGTATGCCCTTATACTTTCCATTGTAAGAGCATGGTCTCTCAAAAAAAAAATCACGTTGGTTTTTCTTTGGATTTTCTCCTACCTTATCTATTGTGTTATATTCTCCTACATTATTTGAACATTTCTACAAACCTCAAAGTGTTTCCTTTCCAATGGTACCACTTATATGCATATCCTGGCTTCAGGGCCTGAGTAACAGGCTGTTTACTTTGGGCACGTAATTCAGGCGGAAATTGAGGAAAAAGGGACCTAGCCCTAAGAAGTCGCATTAACATCTGCTAACCATGTTTATGTGACCAATACAATTTGATTTGATTTGATTTGAAATGGGATAATTTTGTATTTAATTGTCAATAAATTTGCAAAAATTGTACTTGGTCATTATGGGGTATTGTGTGTAGGTGGGTGAGAAAAAAATCTGGTTAATCCATTTTGAATCCAGGCGGTAACACAACAAAATGTGGAATAAGTCAAGGGGTATGAATACTTTCTGAAGACACTGTATATGAATAGTGTGTAAATAGTATTTTCTTGTCTCTTGGTGTATTTCCAAGATATTAAATATCTTATGTTGTTCTTGTCTATAACTGTTTTGTACTTTGTCATATATTTATGCGTTTTATGTGGACCCCAAGAAGAAGGCACTGTATGTGTGTGTGTGTGTGTGCATTAGTTTGTGCGTGCGTACGTCCGTGGTTCAGCACAAGTTCTCGCATGTACACTTTAAAAACCAATTTACTACTTAATCTCATTACATTAACATTTATGTCTGACCTTTTGAACTGTTCTTTGATTAGAGGATGTTGTTTGAGAATAGTAATCACACTGTGTAGATAACACTTTTTAAAATTTATTTTATTAAACCTTTTTTTAACGAGAAAAGTCAGTTAAGAACAATTTCTTATTTACAATGACGGCCTACACCGGCCAAACCCTAACACGGCCGACACTGGACCAATTGTGCACCGCCCTATGGGACTCCCAATCACAGCCAGTTGTGATACAGTCTGGAATCGAACCAGGGTCTGTAGAGACGCCTCTAGCACTGAGATGCAGTGCCTTAGACTGCTGCGCCACTCAGGTTCCCAGACAACATCCATTGCGTCTGTTCCTCTCCTATATGTCCCTGCTTCCCTTCCATAATACACAAATTTCCCCTACACCGTATGGATAAAAGAGAGAGAGGGAGACGAAAGGAAGGAGAGGGAGAGTGGAGAAGAGAAAGAGCGAGTGAGTAAAGAGAGAGAGAGAAGAGAGGGAGTCATAAAATGCAAATACAGCCTGCGTCCCCCAAATGAAATGTCAGAACATAAAATATTGTGGATGACAAATCCATATTCTTCCTTAAATAAAACTCTTATTGCGGCGGAGGGGTAATCATGGCGGAACAAAGAACAGGTGATTAACGATAGCAATTTATTGTATCTGGCGGCCGGAGAGGCAGAGAGGCTGAGGACAAGAGACACCATGGTTATCATAATTCATATCATAAATAACAGGCCAGAGCCAATCACAACACAGCCCCGATGTCATCCAGAATAACCTTTGATAACAATTACCATAGAAGGCAGTCCGAACCCTGAAGTCACAATGTTATCTTATCCCTATTCTGTGCTTGTAGAATACAACAGTATTACCATATAGATTAGGCTATTTATAATAGAGCGTGTCACTCCGGGTGCGGCCCCTGCTTTAAAGCATCCATCTCACTAGGAGTGTGTGTGTGTGTGTGTGTGTGTGTGTGTGTGTGTGTGTGTGTGTGTGTGTGTGTGTGTGTGTGTGTGTGTGTGTGTGTGTGTGTGTGTGTGTGTGTGTGTGTGTGTGTATGGCATGGTGGGGATGTGCCGTGGCGTGTGTGTGTGTGTAGGTGTTTGTGTGTGTGTGTGTGTTTGCCACAGTGGGTGGGGTAGGTGGACCTGTCAATGGGAGGAGATTATGGGCAGGTCTTTATGTGGGGCTCAACTGCCCTCTCTCAGTATCACACTGCTGCACATTGCAGGGGGGGGGGGGGGGGGGGGGGGGGGGGGGGGGGCCCTAACTATGGGAGGGAGGAGAGGGGGTGAGGAAGGGGCGTGGTGAGGGGGTAATGGAGAAGCTGGAGGAGATATTAGGAAGGATACTTTGATAACTGTTGTAGATTACTCCCCTGGCTGAAATGTATGGGCCTATCTTGTCCAAGGTGTTGTTCTCCTTCTTTTATCTCCTGATAGAAGTTTTCCGATCCCGGGTAGTGCTACCCTCTCCTCCTCCCCTCCCAGGCTGCTCCTGCTGAGCTGACAAAACAACACCGTGTGCCTGTATCAATACTTCATTTTGTGTGTGTCTCTGTGCCTGTGTGTGCCTCTGTACCGCATGCGTTTATGTACTGCATAAATGTAAGGCCCTCTTGTTAGGCCTAACACCAAGTCCCCCAAGATTGGTAGGTCTCACCTGACTCTCCCATACACCACTCCAGGGCCTACCACAGAGAGTGGAAGTCCACTTGAGGAGGATGAAGTAGCAGAAGGGGTTAATGAAAGTTGGGTTGGGTGATGGCGAAAGAAAGGATGGAGGAGCGTAGGTAGAACGGGAAGGGCAAAGGAGAGGAATAGATTTAAGGTGCAAGGGATGCAGCAAGGGGATGTCCTTCAAGGAAAGTCAGGCACAAGAAAGTAGTTAGAAGTAGGATGGACTCAGACTCTGAATGTGAGGCTTAGGAACAGAGAGAGCAGGAGAGAGGAGGACAAGCACGAGGACAAGAAGAGAGATAAAGTGAGGAGAGGAGAGCATGCGGGGTGAAGAGAGGAGCGGGGGTAAGAGACAAGGACAGGGTGAAGGAGGAGGATATTGGACTCTCTGGGAGGAAAGGAAGTCTGTGTGTACCCTTAAATACTGCCCCGCTGACCCCCACCCTACCTGATAAATAGTTCCAGTGCAAGGAACTTGGAACAAGACAGAGGAGACGTGTCTACAAGATAAAGAAGAGGTAAAAAGTAGAGGATCAGAGAAGAAGAGAGGGAGAATAAGAAAGAGAGAGGAAAGGGGGATAGAGGACGCTTTCACTTTTCTCCTTTTTCACTTTGCTCGACTTCACCACTCACATACCAGCTTACTGTCTACAGCAGATTCCTTTGGGTGTTTTATCTGTTCTGACGCTCAATCTCCTTGCTCAGTCAGACAACAGAATTCTTTGCTAGGCTGCTTCACCGGTGTCCTGAAGAATAAAAAGAGAAAGAGAGAGAGAGAGAGAGAGAGAGAGAGAGAGAGAGAGAGAGAGAGAGAGAGAGAGAGAGAGAGAGAGAGAGAGAGGGAGAGAGAGAGAGACAGAGAGAAAGAGAAAGAGAGAGAGAGAGAGAGAGAGAGAGAGAGAGAGAGAGAGAGAGACACAGAGAGAGAGAGAGAGAGACGAGGGAGAGTGAGAGAGAGAGACGAGGGAGAAAGAGACAGAGAGAGAGAGACAGAGAGAGAGAGAGAGAGAGAGAGAGAGAGAGAGAGAGAGAGAGATACGAGGGAGAGAGGGACAGAGAGAGAGAGAGAGAGAGAGAGAGAGAGAGAGAGAGAGAGAGAGAGAGAGAGAGAGAGAGAGAGAGAGAGAGAGAGAGAGAGAGAGAGAGAGAGAGAGGGAAGAGAGTGAGAGGAGTGCTAGAGAAGGATAGGGAACTGTAGAGTAGTATAGAGTTATGGCTTTATCAGTGAGTGCCCTGAGGTATGTGGGGACGGAGCTGAAGCCAGAGAGATTAGGGTAGAAATGCAGCATATGGCAGTAAGGGGCTTAAGCCACAGCTTGTATTAGTTCAGGTGAAAAGAGTATTGCCTTTACATAAAACTGGACAAATCCACCCACAATGCATTTCCAGTCGGGCCACAATGGGGACTAATATCTGAGGACTTCACCTCCGCTCCCCAGGGTTCACCAAAGCCCCCTCCATCTAAATAGGAGAGGAGAGAGGGATGGAGGGATGGAGGGAGGAGAGTATGAGAGTCAGTAATAGTAGGTATGAGAGAGGGAGAGATGGTGACCTCATCTGAGGGACCAGGGTCAGTCGTACACAGAGGAGAAAGAGGAGGATGAGGGGACAGAGGGATGAATTTGAGAAAGTTGTCAGGAAGAGTGAGAGATAGGAGAGGGGGGAAATGAAAGGGAAGAGAGGGGTGGAGAAAGAGGGGTAGGGATAAGGAGGAGCGATCAAAAGGAGGAAGAAGAGGACCACAGTTGATGGAGAGAAATGCAGAGGAAGAGAGTGTGAGGGAGCGAGAGGATGAGAGGGTGAGGGAGAGAGAGGATGAGAGGGGGTGAGATATACACTTGCAATATTTCCTGATAGAGTATAAGCTACATTTGTCACTTAGCATTCTTTGACTTTTATCTCAATCTCCCTCTCCCTCTAGCGCATTTAGAAGTCAAGTCCTGGTCGTTTTCATCTTTAGAATACCGTCTGGGAGCTTGGCCTAAAGGCTTCTTTATCGTCGACCTGTCGTGTGCAGTAAGCCAAGGTAACAATGGATCCTAACATTCCATTACACTCCTTCAGTATTCACGCCAGCCATCCAAATCTCCTCTGAAACCCCTCCTATCCTCCCCATTATGACAGAACAATACTGTTAAAAAAAGTAATTTTGGTCAAAAGGAGGCTAGATCTGCGACATGCGCTTAACATCAATTTGTGACACGATTAATCAATTTGGGGGCCTCTCTTTCTCTATCTCTCTGTGTCTAGTTCCCTCGTTCGCGTCGTCTCTTTTAAATAAAGAGTTGGCCTGTTTGAATGAGTGGGGCTCATCGCGATACGCGCAGGTTAAGTAGGAGGCGTGTGTTTTAGGATGACGCCCCGTCTGCTTCCCTCGTCCTGAAACACTTAGCAGGGTGATTAGCATAAGCTGATAGCGCTATCGGTGAGCGAGCCATTGTGGTGACCCCCCCCTCACCCCCATACCTCCCCCTTCTGAGTAGGTCTTATCTGGGACGTACAGGGCCGCTGTACCCTCCTGGGGAGGTGAGGTGCGGGGGGAGATAGAGGAGGGGTGGGTCGGGGGGATGGGGGGGAGATGGAGCAGTGAAGAATCCTCCATGAGGCCAATTTCAGAGTCCGCTCGTTCTTTCTTTCTTTCTCTCTCTCTCTTTCTTTCTCTTTCACTCTGTCTCTCTCTCTCTCGCTCTCTCTCTCTCTCTCTCTCTCTCACTCTCTCTCACATACTGTAAAGACCTACCTCACACACACCTAAAGTATATGCCAAGGAAATGTACTCAATTTGACTCAATTAAGTTCAGCATATAGCTAACTTTTTTGTCAAGGATGATGAAAAACTCAGAACAATACACGCAAGCACAAACAAACACATTTCGTGAAGCTTAGCAACTTCCACGGACATGAAAGCCTCTGAAATAGCTTATGAACACGGAACTGTTCATAACAGCTTGCTATAATGATGCAAATGATAACATTGGTGCCTGGCTTCCTCGTTTCCTGATCCTGTGGTTCACTTGGAACTATGCAGCACACATATTTTTCACACATACACACACATCACTCACACACATCACTCACACTCATAACACAGACGCATGATCAAATTCACACGGCTCCATTGCTCATCCCTTTTGTTGGAATCTGTAGGGATCACATGTTTACCAACACAGCTATTTCTTCTAGAAGCCTCCGTCACGGGTAGAAGAGAGTAACGTTCACCTCTTTTTTGTGTTTGTCTGTATACTGTATATGCTAATGCTCTGGCTAACGCGGTTTCACATGGTTTGTTTCTCTAAATGATGCAACTTGCCAGACATCCCTTTTTCTGCTGATGTTCACACTTCCATTTTTTGGGAGTGAGCAATTTGGAGAGGGAGGGAGGGAGTATGAGGAAAAGAAAGAGAAAGAGAGAGCGAGGGAAAGCGGGGTGAAGGAGGAGTGTACAAATCCACAAAGGTTTTGTAATAAATGCATCGGCGACAATAAAAACAAAAACATTCAAGGGAGAAAAGACGTGTTTCTGTGTTAAACAATTAGTGCTGCAGCATTAGAGCCGATCACTGGGAAACAAAGGCTCTGCAGTAGCAGGGCTTTACCCCAGACACAAAGACACAAAGACAGATGCTATGGTACTACAATACTACAGCTTTATATTACAGCCCTGCCTGGCTCTACTACAGACCAGATACAGTACTACAATACTACAGCTTTATACTACAGCCTTGCCCGTCTCTATTACAGTACTACAATACTACAACATTATACTACAGCCCTGCCCGTCTCTACTACAGACCAGATACAGTACTACAATACTACAGCATTATACTACAACCCTGCCCATCTCTGCTACAGACCAGATACAGTACTACAATACTAAAGCGTTATACTACAACCCTGCCCGTCTCTACTACAGACCAGATACAGTACCACAATACTACAGCTTTATACTACAGCCCTGCCCAGCTCTACTACAGACCAGATACAGTACTACAATACTACAGCTTTATATTACAGCCCTGCATGGCTCTACTACAGACCAGATACAGTACTACAATACTACAGCTTTATATTACAGCCCTGCATGGCTCTACTACAGACCAGATACAGTACTACAATACTACAGCTTTATATTACAGCCCTGCATGGCTCTACTACAGACCAGATACAGTACTACAGCTTTATATTACAGCCCTGCCTGGCTCTACTACAGACCAGATACAGTACTACAATACTACAGCTTTATATTACAGTCCTGCCTGGCTCTACTACAGACCAGATACAGTACTACAATACTACAGCTTTATACTACAGCCTTGCCCGTCTCTATTACAGTACTACAATACTACAACATTATACTACAGCCCTGCCCGTCTCTACTACAGACCAGATACAGTACTACAATACTACAGCTGTATACTATAGCCTTGCCCAGCTCTACTACAGACCAGATACAGTACTACAATACTACAGCATTATACTACAACCCTGCCCATCTCTGCTACAGACCAGATACAGTACTACAATACTAAAGCGTTATACTACAACCCTGCCCGTCTCTACTACAGACCAGATACAGTACTACCATACTATAGCTTTATACTACAGTTCAGCCTATCTCTACTACAGACCAGATACAGTACTACCATACTATAGCTTTATACTACAGCCCAGCCTATCTCTACTACAGACCAGATACAGTACTACAATACTACAGCTTCATACTACGGCCCTACACAGCTCTACTACAGACCAGATACAGTACTACCATACTATAGCTTTATACTACAGCCCAGCCTATCTCTACTACAGACCAGATACAGTACTACAATACTACAGCTTTATACTACAGCCCAGCCCATCTATACTACAGACCAGATACAGTACTACCATACTATAGCTTTATACTACAGTTCAGCCCATCTCTACTACAGACCAGATACAGTACTACAATACTATAGCTTTATACTACGGCCCTACACAGCTCTACTACAGACCAGATACAGTACTACCATACTATAGCTTTATACTACAGCCCAGCCCATCTATACTACAGACCAGATACAGTACTACAATACTACAGCTTTATACTACAGCCCTGCCCAGCTCTACTACAGACCAGATACAGTACTACAATACTACAGCTTTATACTACGGCCCTGCCCATCTATACTACAGACCAGATACAGTACTACAATACTATAGCTTTATACTACAGCCCAGCCTATCTCTACTATAGACCAGATACAGTACTACCATACTATAGCTTTATACTACAGTTCAGCCCATCTATACTACAGACCAGATACAGTACTACAATACTACAGTTTTATACTACAGTCCAGACACAGTATTACAATACTACAGCCCAGCTACAGTATATTATAGCCCCGCTCTATTCTACAGTACTATAGCTCTATACAATACTACAGCCCAGCTCTCTACTACAGCCCAGAAATGGAGTAGTGTAGGTGTAAGTGTACACTGTAAAAACAAATCCAGTTGTAAAAACAACAGGATGTATTTTTACAGCGTATAGTATATTCATAGCCATATTGAGATATGTGTATTTCTGGATCTCAGTATAGGTATACATGATATTACGTCTTTCTGTCTCTCACATAGTGAATCCCCCTGAGGGCCGAGACAAATTGAGTGTGACACACACAGACACTCTCTGGGCTACCTGGTGTGTGTGTTTCAGGGTGCTACGGTAATCCCACCACCCTGTGTGGTCAGACTCTGGGGTACCGCGCTCCACTTTGAGCTCCTGTTGACAGTGTGTGTGTGTGTGTGTTTGTGTGTGTGTGTGTGTGTGTGTGTGTGCGTGATTGAGTGAGTGAGCAATTGACTGAGCGAATGCGTTCGTGTGTGTGTGTGTGTGCGTGTGTGTGTGTGTCAGGGGACTCGCTTTGGTGGCCCCTTCTCTGTACACTCCCGTCAATGGTTCCAGTGTTTAATGTGTACGCATTTATGTGTGTGTGTGTGTGTGTGTGTATGTGTGTGTGTGTGTGTGACTCTAGCACTTAACCTCCTGACCGGCATCAGCCTGGGCACCATGGTAGCGCCACTGAGCCTTTCACCCCCCGCCACACAGCAGTGGTGTGTGTTACCTCCTCTGGAGAGGGTGAGGAGCCACACACACCCCCACACACTCAACCTTGCACTTTCTTTAGCTCCATGTTTAGTCTCCCTGGTCTTTTGTTCCTCCCTGATCAGTCCACCTGCATATGAGGGAGGAAGTCTCCTTGTTTCTTTCTCTTTAATGTCAGGAAGTTTTTGATTCTCTCAGTGCTGTATCCTGCCCCTCTAAACCACTAATCGACACAATACTGCACCTCTCTCTTCCCCTGTCTTTTCTTCTGTCCATTACTGCCTCCGTCTCTCTCCTCCTCTCTCCTATTCACAGTATCCTATCTTCATTCACCTTTCTCAGACACCTGTTGCATGTGCTCATGCGGAACATAATCACCTGTGCCATTAAGTTACAGTGTGTGTGTGAATTATTCATGTGTGTGCATGTGTGTGTGTGGAATATGTGTGTGTAAGTGTACAGCGTGTGTGCTGGTGCAGGGGGTTCAGACTGGCATTCAGATGAGAACAATACAAGATATTTAATGCTCAATGATGAATTGATTAGAGAAAAAAGGGGTGTGTTTAACAGTAGAGAGTGTAGTAGATGATAGTAGCAGGTGATAGTAGTAGATGATAGTAGAAGGTGATAGTAGTAGATGAGAGTAGTAGGTGATAGTAGTAGGTGATAGTAGCAGGTGATAGTAGTAGATGATAGTAGAAGGTGATAGTAGTAGATGAGAGTAGAAGGTGATAGTAGTAGGTGATAGTAGTAGGTGATAGTAGTAGATGATAGTAGAAGGTGATAGTAGTAGATGAGAGTAGTAGGTGATAGTAGTAGGTGATAGTAGCAGGTGATAGTAGTAGGTGATAATAGTATATGATAGTAGTAGGTGATAGTAGTAGGTGACAGGAGTAGGTGATAGTAGTAGATGATAGTAGAAGGTGATAGTAGTAGATGAGAGTAGTAGGTGATAGTATTAGGTGATAGTAGCAGGTGATAGTAGCAGGTGATAGTAGTAGATGATAGTAGAAGGTGATAATAGTATATGATAGTAGTAGGTGATAGTAGTAGGTGATAGTAGTAGATGATAGTAGCAGGTGATAGTAGTAGATGATAGTAGAAGGTGATAGTAGTAGATGACAGTAGTAGATGATAGTAGTAGGTGATAGTAGTAGATGATAGCAGGAGGCGATAGTAGCAGGCGATAGTTGTAGGCGATAATTGTAGGCGATAGTAGTAGGTGTTAGTAGTAGGTGATAGTAGCAGGTGATAGTAGTAGGTGACAGTGGTAGATGATAGTGGTAGATGATGGTAGTAGGTAACAGTAGTAGGTGATAGTAGTAGATAATATTTGCAGATGAAAGTAGTAGGTGATAGTGGTAGGTGATAGTAGTAGATGCCAGTAGTAGATGACAGTGGTAAATGATAGTACTACGTGAAATTAGTAGGTGATAGTAGAAGGTGATTGTGGTAGATGATTGTAGTAGATGAATGTAGTAGATGAAGTAGTAGGTGATGTAGTAGGTGATGGTAGTAAATGATAGTTGTAGGTAAAAGTAGTAGGTTATAGTAGTAGGTGATAGTAGTAGATGATAGTAGTAGATGATAGTAGTAGATGATAGAAGTTGGAGATAGTAGTTGGTGATAGCGGAAGGTGATAGTAGCAGGTGATAGTTGTAGGTAACATTGATAGGTGATAGTAGTAGGTGATAGTAGTAGGTGATGTAATAATGATAGTTGTACGTGATAATGGTAGGTGATAGGAGTAGGTGATAATAGTATGTGATAGTAGTAGGTGAAAGTAGTAGTTGATAGTAGCAGGTGATAGTAGTAGGTGATAATAGTATATGATAGTAGTAGGTGATAGTAGTAGGTGATAGTAGTAGATGATTGCTGTAGGTGATAGAAGTAGGTGATAGTAGTAGATGATAGTAGTAGGTGATAGTAGTAGATAATAGTAGTAGATGACAACAGTAGATGATAGTAGTAGGTGATAGTAGTAGATGATAGTAGGATGATTGCTGTAGGTGATAGAAGTAGGTGATAGTAGTAGATGATAGTAGTAGGTGATAGTAGTAGGTGATAGTAGTAGATGACAACAGTAGATTATAGTAGAAGGTGATAGTAGTAGATAATAGTAGTAGATGACAACAGTAGATTATAGTAGAAGGTGATAGTAGTAGGTGATAGTAGTAGATAATAGTAGTAGATGACAACAGTAGATTATAGTAGAAGGTGATAGTAGTAGATAATAGTAGTAGATGACAACAGTAGATTATAGTAGAAGGTGATAGTAGTAGGTGATAGTAGTAGATGATAATAGCAGGTGATAGTAGCAGGTGATAGTAGTATATGATAGTAGTAGGTGATAGTAGTAGATGATAGCAGGAGGCGATAGTAGCAGGCGATAATTGTAGGCGATAATTGTAGGCGATAGTAGTAGGTGTTAGTAGTAGGTGATAGTAGCAGATGATAGTTGTAGGTGATAGAAGTAGGTGATAGTGGTAGATGATGGTAGTAGGTAACAGTAGTAGGTGATAGTAGTAGATAATATTTGCAGATGAAAGTAGTAGGTGATAGTGGTAGGTGATAGTAGTAGATGACAGTAGTAGATGACAGTGGTAAATGATAGTACTACGTGAAATTAGTAGGTGATAGTAGAAGGTGATTGTGGTAGATGATTGTAGTAGATGAATGTAGTAGATTATAGTAGTAGGTGATGGTAGTAAATGATAGTTGTAGGTAAAAGTAGTAGGTTATAGTAGTAGGTGATAGTAGTAGATGATAGTAGTAGATGATAGTAGTAGATAATAGTAGTAGATGATAGTAGTAGGTGATAGTAGTAGATAATAGTAGTAGATGACAACAGTAGATGATAGTATTAGGTGATAGTAGTAGATGATAGTAGTAGGTGATAGTAGTAGGTGATAGTAGTAGATAATAGTAGTAGATGACAACAGTAGATTATAGTAGAAGGTGATAGTAGTAGGTGATAGTAGTAGATGATTGCTGTAGGTGATAGAAGTAGGTGATAGTAGTAGATGATAGTAGTAGGTGATAGTAGTAGGTGATAGTAGTAGATGACAACAGTAGATTATAGTAGAAGGTGATAGTAGTAGATAATAGTAGTAGATGACAACAGTAGATTATAGTAGAAGGTGATAGTAGTAGGTGATAGTAGTAGATAATAGTAGTAGATGACAACAGTAGATTATAGTAGAAGGTGATAGTAGTAGATGATAGTAGTAGATAATAGTAGTAGATGACAACAGTAGATTATAGTAGAAGGTGATAGTAGTAGGTGATAGTAGTAGATAATAGTAGTAGATGACAACAGTAGATTATAGTAGAAGGTGATAGTAGTAGGTGATAGTAGTAGATGATAGTAGTAGATGATAATAGCAGGTGATAGTAGTAGATGATAGAAGTAGGTGATAGTAGTAGATGATAGTAGAAGGTGATAGTAGTAGATGAGAGTAGTAGGTGATAGTAGCAGGTGATAGTAGCAGGTGATAGTAGTATATGATAGTAGTAGGTGATAGTAGTAGATGATAGCAGGAGGCGATAGTAGCAGGCGATAATTGTAGGCGATAATTGTAGGCGATAGTAGTAGGTGTTAGTAGTAGGTGATAGTAGCAGATGATAGTTGTAGGTGATAGAAGTAGGTGATAGTGGTAGATGATGGTAGTAGGTAACAGTAGTAGGTGATAGTAGTAGATAATATTTGCAGATGAAAGTAGTAGGTGATAGTGGTAGGTGATAGTAGTAGATGACAGTAGTAGATGACAGTGGTAAATGATAGTACTACGTGAAATTAGTAGGTGATAGTAGAAGGTGATTGTGGTAGATGATTGTAGTAGATGAATGTAGTAGATGATAGTAGTAGGTGATGGTAGTAGGTGATGGTAGTAAATGATAGTTGTAGGTAAAAGTAGTAGGTTATAGTAGTAGGTGATAGTAGTAGATGATAGTAGTAGATGATAGTAGTAGATGATAGAAGTTGGAGATAGTAGTAGATGATAGTAGAATATGATATTAGTAGGTGAAAATAGTATTTGATAGAAGTAGATGATAGTAGTAGGTGATAGTTGTTGGTGATAGTAGTTGGTGATAGCGGAAGGTGATAGTAGCAGGTGATAGTTGTAGGTAACATTGATAGGTGATAGTAGTAGGTGATAGTAGTAGGTGATAGTAGTAGGTGATGGTAATAGATGATAGTTGTACGTGAAAATGGTAGGTGATAGGAGTAGGTGATAATAGTATGTGATAGTAGTAGGTGAAAGTAGTAGTTGATAGTAGCAGGTGATAGTAGTAGGTGATAATAGTATATGATAGTAGTAGGTGATAGTAGTAGGTGATAGTAGTAGATGATAGTAGTAGGTGATAGTAGTAGGTGATAGTAGTAGATAATAGTAGTAGATGACAACAGTAGATGATAGTAGTAGGTGATAGTAGTAGGTGATAGTAGTAGGTGATAGTAGTAGATAATAGTAGTAGATGACAACAGTAGATGATAGTAGTAGGTGATAGTAGTAGATAATAGTAGTAGATGACAACAGTAGATGATAGTAGTAGGTGATAGTAGTAGGTGATAGTAGTAGGTGATAGTAGTAGATAATAGTAGTAGATGACAACAGTAGATTATAGTAGAAGGTGATAGTAGTAGGTGATAGTAGTAAATATTGCTGTAGGTGATGAAGTAGATGATAGTAGTAGATGATAGTAGTAGGTGATAGTAGTAGGTGATAGTAGTAGATGACAACAGTAGATTATAGTAGAAGGTGATAGTAGTAATAATAGTAGTAGATGACAACAGTAGATTATAGTAGAAGTGATAGTAGTAGGTGATAGTAGTAGATAATAGTAGTAGATGACAGAGTAGATTATGTAGAAGTGATAGTAGTAGATGATAGTAGTAGATAATATAGTAGATGACAACAGTAGATTATATAGAAGGTGATAGTAGTAGTGATAGTAGTAGATAAAGTAGTAGATGACAACAATAGTTATAGTAGAAGGTGATAGTAGTAGGTGATAGTAGTAGATGATAGTAGTAGATGACAACAGTAGATTATAGTAGAAGGTGATAGTAGTAGATAATAGTAGTAGATGACAACTAAAGTAGATTATAGTAGAAGGTGATAGTAGTAGATGATAGTAGTGAGATAATAGTAGTAATGACAACAGTATA
>NC_052312.1:43517594-43606123 GCF_016432855.1 Salvelinus namaycush
AGATTACAAGCTGATTTGAGTATGATATGTTGTGTGTAAAGGGAGATTTACAAAGCTGATGAGTATGAATTTGTTGTGTGTAAAGGAGATTACAAAGCTGATGAGTATGAATTGTTTTTGTAAAGGGAAGATTACAAGCTGATGGTATGAATTGTTGTGTGTAAAGGGAAGATTACAAAGCTGATTATGATATGAATTGTTGTGTGTAAAGGAAGATCAAAGCTGATGAGTATGAATATGTTGTGTGTAAAGGGAAGATTACAAAGCTGATTATGATATGAATATGGTGTGTGTAAAGGTAAGATTACAAAGTGTGATTAATGAGTTACTGAATATGGTGTGTGTAAAGGGAAGATGACAAAGCTGATGAGTATGAATATGTTGTGTGTAAGGGAAATTACAAAGCTGATGATTATGAATATGTTGTGTATAAAGGGAAGATTACAAAGCTGATGAGTATGAATATGTTTGTGTGTAAAGGGAGATTACAAAGCTGATTATGAGTATGAATATGTTGTGTGTAAGGGAATTACAAAGCTGATGAGTATGAATATGTTGTGTGTAAAGGGCGAGATTGCAAAGCTGATGAGTATGATATGTTGTGTGTAAAGGAAGATTACAAAGCTGATTATGATATGAATATTGTTGTGTGGTAAAGGGAAGATTACAAAGCTGATGAGTATGAATATGTTGTGTGTAAAGGGAAGATTACAAAGCTGATGAGTATGAATATGTTGTGTTAAGGGAAGATTTAAGCTGATAGTATGAATATGTTGTGTGTAAAGGGAATGATCACAAAGCTGCTGATGAGTATGAATGATGTTGTGTTGTAATAGGGAAGATTACAAAGCTGATTGAGTATGAATATGTTGTGTGTGAAAGAAGATTCAAAGCTGAATGATATGAATATGTTGTTGTAGGGAAGATTACAAGCTGATGAGTATGAATATGTGTGTGTAAAGGGAAGATACAAAGCTGATTTGAGTATGAATATGTTTGTGTGTAAGGAAGATTCAAAGCTGATTTGAGTATGAATATGTTGTGTGTAAAGGAAGATTACAAAGCTGATTAGTTGAATATGTTGGTGTGTAAAGGGAATATTAAAGCTTGATTATGAATAATGAATATGTTGTGTGTAAAGGGAAGATTACAAAGCTGTTATGAGTATGATATGTTGTGTGTAAAGGGAAGATTACAAAGCTGATTAGATATGAATATGTGTGTGTTAAAGGGAAGATTACAAAGCTGATTATGAGTATGAATATGGGTGTGTGTAAAGGAAGATTACAAGATGATTATGAGTATATATGGTGTGTGTAAAGGAAGATTACAAAGCTGATGAGTATGAATATGTTGTGTGTAAAGGAAGATTACAAAGCTGATTGTATGATATGTTGTGTGTAAAGGGAAGATTACAAAGCTGATGAGTATGAATATGTTGTGTGTAGGGAAGATTACAAAGCTGATTATGAGTTGAATATGTTGTGTGTAAAGGGAAGATTACAAGCTGATGAGTATGATATGTGTGTGTAAAGGGACGGATTGCAAAGCTTGATGTTATGAATATGTTGTGTGTAAAGGGAAGATTACAAAGCTGATTATGAGTATGAATATGTTGGTGTTAAAGGGAAGATTACAACTGATGATATGATAGTTGTGTGTAAGGGAGATTACAAAGCTGATATTAATATGTTGTGTGTAAAGGGAAGATTATAAAGCTGATGAGTATGAAATATGTTGTGTTGTAAAGGGAAGATCACAAGCTGCTGATGATTATGAATGTGTTGTGTGTAAGGGAAGATTACAAAGCTGATTATGAGTATGAATATGTTGTGTGTAAGAGAAGATCACAAAGCTGATGATGTATGAATATGTTGGTGTAAAGGGAAGATTACAAGCTGATGAGTATGAATATGTTGTGTTAAGGGGAAGATTACAAAGCTGATGAGTATGAATATGTTGTGTGTAAAGGGAAGATTACAAAGCTGATTATGAGTATGAATATGTTGTGTGTAAAGGGAATTACAAAGCTGATGAGTATGAATATGTTGTGTGTAAAGGGAGATTGCAAAGCTGATGAGTATGATATATGTTGTGTGTAAAGGGAAGATTACAAACTGATTATGATATGAATATGTTGTGTTAAAGGGAAATTACAAAGCTGATGAGTATGATATGTTGTGTGTAAGGGAAGATTACAAAGCTGATGAGTATGAATATGTTGTGTGTAAGGGAGATTATAAAGCTGATGAGTATGAATATGTTTTGTGTAAAGGGAAGATTACAAAGCTGATTATGAGTATGAAATATGTTTGTGTGTAAGGGAAGATACAAGCTGTGAGTATGATATGTGTGTGTAAAGGGAATTACAAAGCTGATGAGTATGAATATGTGTGTGTAAAGGGAAGATTACAAAGCTGATGAGTATGAATATGTTGTGTGTAAAGGGAAGATTACAAAGCTGATGAGTATGATATGTTTTGTGTAAAGGAAGATTACAAGCTGATTTGATAGGAATATGTTGTGTGTAAAGGGAAGATTACAAAGCTGATGAGTATGAATATGTTGTGTGTAAGGGAAGATTACAAAGCTGATATGATTATGAATATGTTGTGTGTAAAGGGAAGATTACAAAGCTGATGATGTATGATATGTTTGTGTGTAAAGGGAAGATTACAAAGCTGATTATGAGTATGAATATGGTGTGTGTAAAGTAAGATTACAAGATGATTATGAGTATGAATATGGTTGTGTGTAAAGGGAAGAGACAAAGCTGATGAGTATGAATATGTTGTGTGTAAAGGAAGATTACAAAGCTGATGTATGAATAATGTTGTGTTGTAAGGGAAGATTACAAAGCTGTATGAGTATGAATATGTTGTGTGTAAAGGGAAGATTACAAAGCTGATTATGATTATGAATATGTTGTGTGTAAAGGGAAGATTACAAAGCTGTGAGTATGAATATGTTGTGTGTAAAGGGGATTCAAAGCTGATGAGTATGAATATGTTGTGTGTGTAAAGGGAAGATTACAAAGCTGATATGATATGAATATGTTGTGTGTAAAGGGAAGATTACAAAGCTGATGAGTATGAATATGTTGTGTGTAAGGGAATTACAAGCTATTATGAAGATGTTGTGTGTAAAGGGAAATTATAAAGCTGATGAGTATGAATATGTTTGTGTGTAAAGGGAAGAATCAAAAGCTGCTGATGAGTATGAATGTGTTGTGTGTAATGGGAAGATTACAAAGCTGATTATGAGTATGAATATGTTGTGTGTGAAGAGAAGATCACAAAGCTGATGAGTATGAATATGTTGTGTGTAAAGGGAAGATTACAAAGCTGATGAGTATGAATATGTTGTGTGTAAAGGGAAGATTACAAGCTGATTATGAGTATGATATGTTGTGTGTAAGGGAAGATTACAAAGCTGATTATGAGTATGAATATGTTGTGTGTAAAGGGAAGATTACAAAGCTGATGAGTATAATATGTTGTGTGTAAAGGGAAGATTACAAAGCTGATTAGTATGAATATGTTGTGTGTAAAGGAAGATTACAAAGCTGATTATGAGTATTAATATGTTGTGTGTAAAGGGAAGATTACAAAGCTGATTATGAGTATGAATATGTGTGTGTAAAGTAAGATTACAAAGATGATTATAGTATGAATGTGTGTGTGTAAAGGAAATGAACAAAGCTGATGAGTATGAATATGTTGTGTGTAAAGGAAGATTACAAAGCTGATGAGTATGAATATGTTGTGTGTAAAGGGAAGATTACAAAGCTGATGAGTATGAATATGTTGTGTGTAAAGGGAAGATTACAAAGCTGATTATGAGTATGAATATGTTTGTGTGTAAAGGGAAGATTACAAAGCTGATGATGTATGAATATGTTGTGTGTAAAGGGCGGATTGCAAAGCTGATGAGTATGAATATGTTTGTGTAAAGGGAAGATTACAAAGCTGATTATGATTATGAATATTTTGTGTGTAAAGGGAAGATTACAAAGCTGATGAGTATGAATATGTTGTGTGTAAAGGGAAGATTACAAAGCTGATGAGTATGAATATGTTGTGTGTAAAGGGAAGATTATAAAGCTGATGAGTATGAATATGTTGTGTGTAAAGGGAAGATCACAAAGCTGCTGATGAGTATGAATGTGTTGTGTGTAATGGGAAGATTACAAAGCTGATTATGAGTATGAATATGTTGTGTGTGAAGAGAAGATCACAAAGCTGATGAGTATGAATATGTTGTGTGTAAAGGGAAGATTACAAAGCTGATGAGTATGATATGTTGTGTGTAAAGGAAGAATTACAAAGCTGATTATGAGTAGGAATATGTTGTGTGTAAAGGGAAGATTACAAAGCTGATTATGAGTATGATATGTTGTGTGTAAAGGAAGATTCAAAGCTGATGAGTATGAATATGTTGTTGTGTAAAGGGAAGATTACAAAGTTGATTATAGTAGAATATGTTGTGTGTAAAGGGATGAAAGCTGCTGATATGTATGAATATTTGTGTGTAAAGGGAAGATTACAAAGTGATTATGAGTATGAATATGTTGGTGTGTAAAGGGAAGATCACAAAGCTGATGAGTATGAATATGTTGTGTGTAAAGGGAAGTTTACAAAGCTGATGAGTATGAATATGTTGTTTGTAAAGAGAAGATTACAAAGCTGATTATTAGTATGAATATGTTGTGTGTAAAGGGAAGATTTACAATGCTGATGAGTATGAATATGTTGTGTGTAAAGGGAAGATTACAAAGCTGATTATGAGTATGAATATGTTGTGTGTAAAGAGAAGATCACAAAGCTGATGAGTATGAATGTGTTGTGTGTAAAGGGAAGATTACAAAGCTGGTGAGTATGAATATGTTTTGTGTAAAGGGAAGATTCCAAAGCTGCTGATGAGTATGAATGTGTTGTGTGTAAAGGGAAGATTACAAAGCTGCTGATGAGTATGAATATGTTGTGTGTAAAGGGAAGATTACAAAGCTGATTATGAGTATGAATATGTTGTGTGTAAAGGGAAGATCACAAAGCTGATGAGTATGAATATGTTGTGTGTAAAGGGAAGATTACAAAGCTGATGAGTATGAATATGTTGTGTGTAAGGGAAGATTACAAAGCTGATTATGAGTATGAATATGTTGTGTGTAAAGGGAAGATTTACAAAGCTGATGAGTATGAATATGTTGTGTGTAAAGGGAAGATTACAAAGCTGATTATGAGTATGAATATGTTGTGTGTAAAGGGAAGATTTACAAAGCTGATGAGTATGAATATGTTGTGTGTAAAGGGAAGATTACAAAGCTGATTATGAGTATGAATATGTTGTGTTAAGGGAGATTACAAAGCATGATAAGAATATGTTGTGTGTAAGGGAATTACAAAGCTGATGAGTATGAATATGTTGTGTGTAAAGGAAGATTACAAGGCTGATTATGATTAGAATATGTTGTGTGTAAAGGGAAGATTACAAAGCTGATGAGTATGAATTGTTGTGTGTAAGGGAAGATTACAAAGCTGATGAGTATGAATATGTTGTGTGTAAAGGGAAAGATTCACAAAGCTGATTATGATATGAATATGTTTGTGTGTAAAGGAAGATTACAAGCTGCTGATGAGTATGAATGTGTTGTGTGTAAAGGGAAGATTACAAAGCTGTTGAGTATGAATATTTTTTTGTGAAGGGAAGATTACAAATCTGATTATGAGTGTGAATATGTTGTGTGTAAGGAAGATTACAAAGCTATGAGTATGAATATGTTGTGTGTAAAGGGAGATTACAACTGATTAGCAGTATGAATATGTTGTGTAAAGGGAAGATTACAAAGCTGGTGAGTATGATGTTGTTGTGTGAAAGGGAAGATTACAAAGCTGGTGAGTATGAATATGTTGTGTGAAGGGAAGATTACAAAGCTGATTATGAGTATGAATATGTTGTGTGTAAAGAGATTACAAAGCTGATGGATTATGAATATGTTGTTTGTAAAGGGAAGATTACAAAGCTGTGAGATATAATATGTTGTGTGTAAAGGGAAGATTACAAAGCTGGTGAGTATGAATATGTTGTGTGTAAAGGGAAGATTACAAAGCTGATGAGTATGAATATGTTGTGTGCAAAGGGAAGATTACAAAGCTGCTGATGAGTATGAATGTGTTGTGTGTAAAGGGAAGATTACAAAGCTGGTGAGTATGAATATGTTGTGTGAAGGGAAGATTACAAAGCTGATGAGTATGAATCTGTTGTGTGTAAAGGGAAGATTACAAAGCTGATGAGTATGAATGTGTTGTGTGTAAAGGGAAGATTACAAAGCTGGTGAGTATGAATATGTTTTGTGTAAAGGGACGATTCCAAAGCTGCTGATGAGTATGAATATGTTGTGTGTAAAGGGAAGATTACATAGCTGATGAGTATGAATGTGTTGTGTGTAAAGGGAAGATTACAAAGCTGGTGAGTATGAATATGTTGTGTGAAGGGAAGATTACAAAGCTGATGAGTATGAATCTGTTGTGTGTAAAGGGAAGATTACAAAGCTGCTGATGAGTATGAATATGTTGTGTGTAAAGGGAAGATTACAAAGCTGATGAGTATGAATATGTTGTGTGTAAAGGGAAGCCAGCCGAGTGCTACAACTCACTCAGCACTATTAAACCCCTCTGTGTTTTAGCTACTGCCTCGTCTACTACTTTCAACTCTCTAATATGGTTCTTGTCTCAGAGCCTTACTGATCTGTTGTATCTGTTGAGCCAAACGGACACGCTAATTCATACAGCATGGCTTATTGTTCAAGTGTCCTATTGAGACAAAAATATTCATTGTATCCTTTTTCTCACCTTTCCACCTACATTTCCTCATCAAACAAGCAATGATTAAGATGATAAAAATCGTTATCGTAATGATAATGGTGATTATAGTGTGCTAGTAATACTAATAGTAATTATGACTGTAATAGTTAGTAATAGTAATACAAATAGTAGTAATGGTCTCCTGTGAGTGTGCTTAGTGCTCAGTGCAGTGTGTCTTCAAGGAGCCTATCTCAGTCCTTGCTGTGTGTAGCCTAGCATTGCCCCCTACTGAAACCTCAGCTGCTTCTCTTCTCTCTGTCGCTCCTCATCCTCGTCCTCCTCTACTCTCCGTCTCTCCTCGTCCTCCTCTACTCCCTCTCTCTCTCTCTCCTCATCCTCCTCTTCTTTCTCTCTCCTCATCCTCCTCTTCTCTCTCTCTCTCCTCATCCTCCCCTTCTCTCTCTCTCTCTCCTCGTCCTCCTCTACTCTCCGTCTCTCCTCATCCTCCTCTACTCTCTCTCTCTCTCTCTCTCTCTCTCTCCTCATCCTCCTCTTCTCTCTGTCGCTCCTCATCCTCATCCTCCTCTTCTCTCTGTTGCTCCTCATCCTCATCCTCCTCTACTCTCCGTCTGTCACGTTCCTGACCTGTTTTCTGTTGTTTTGTATGTGTTTAGTTGGTCAGGGCGTGAGTTGGGGTGGGTATTCTATGTTGTGTGTCTAGTTCATCTGTTTCTGTGTTCAGCCTAATATGGTTCTCAATCAGAGACAGCTGTCAATCGTTGTCCCTGATTGAGAATCATATAAAGGTGTCTTGTTTTGTGTTGGGGATTGTGGGTGGTCGTTTCCTGTCTCTGTGTTTGTGTTCTGCACCAGATAGGACTGTCTTGGCTTTCACGTTTATTATTTTGTTATTTTGTTAATGTTCATTGTTTATTGTTTAATTAAACATGTTGAACACTAACTGCGCTGCATTTTGGTCCTCTCCTTCATCCCAGGAAGAAAGCCGTTACAGAACCACCCACCAAACAAGGATCTAGCAGCGTGGCAACGGGCGCAGCACACAGCAGCAGTGGTACCAGGAGGAATGGTCATGGGAGCAAATATTTAACGGAGAAGGACCCTGGGCTAAGGTTGGAGAAGATCGCCGCTCTCGGGAAGAGATGGAGGCAGCTAAAGCCCAGGAGCGGTGGTCTGAGGAGGCAGCACGGAAGCGGGGCTGGAAGCCCGTGAAGAAACCCCAAACATTTCTTGAGGGGGGGGGGATAAAGGGTAGTGTGGCGAGGACAGGTAGGAAACCTGCGCTCACTTCCCATGCTTACCGTGGAGAGCAGGAGTACGGGCAGACACCGTGTTATGCGGAAGAGCGCACGGTGTCTCCTGTACGGGTGCATAGCCCGGTGCGGGTTATTCCACCTCCCCGCACTGGGCGGGCTAGAGTGAGCATTGAGCCAAGTGCCATGAAGCCGGCTCTACATATCTGGCCTCCAGTACGTCTCCTCGGGCCGGTGTACATGGCACCAGCCTTACGCATGGTGTCCCCGGTTCGCCAACACAGCCCAGTGCGGGTTATTCCACCTCCCCGCACTGGACGGGCTACGGGGAGCATGCAACCAGGTAAGGTTGGGCAGGCTCAGTGCTCAAGGGAGCCAGTACGCCTGCACGGTCCGGTATATCCGGCGCTACCTTCCCGCCCCAGCCCAGTACCACCAGTGCCTACACCACGCACCAGGCTTCCAGTGTGTCTCCAGAGCCCTGTTCCTCCTCCACGCACTCTCCCTGTGGTGCGTGTCTCCAGCCCAGTACCTCCAGTTCCGGCACCACGCACCAAGCCTCCTGTGCGTCTCCAGAGCCCTGTACGCACTTTGCCTTCTCCCCGCACTCGCCCTGAGGTGCGTGCCCTCAGCCTGGTACCACCAGTGCCGGTACCATGCACCAGGCCTATAGTGCACATCGAGAGTCCAGTGTGCCCTGTTCCTGCTCCCCGCACTAGCCTTGAGGTGCGTGTCTCCAGTCCGGTACCATCAGTTCCGGCACCACGCACCAGGCCTACTGTGTGCCTCAGCAGGTCAGAGTCGGCCGTCTGCCCAACGCCGCCTGCACTGCTCGTTTGTCCAGCGCCGTCTGAGCTGCCTGCCTGCCCAGCGCCGTCTGAACTGCCTGCACTGCTCGTCTGCTCAACGCCGCCTGCACTGCTCGTCTGTCCAGCGCCGTCTGAGCTGCCTGCCTGCCCAGCGCCGTCTGAACTGCCTGCGCTGCTCGTCTGCTCAACGCCGCCTGCACGGCTCGTCTGCCCAGCGCCGTCTGAGCTGGCTGCACTGCCTGCCTGCCCAGCGCCGTCTGAGCCATCCGTCTGCCCAGCGCCGTCTGAGCCATCCGTCTGCCCAGCGCCGTCTGAGCCATCCGTCTGCCCAGCGCCGTCTGAGCCATCCGTCTGCCCAGCGCCGTCTGAGCCATCCGTCTGCCCACCGCCGTCTGAGCCATCCGTCTGCCCAGCGCCGTCTGAGCCATCCGTCTGCCCAGCGCCGTCTGAGCCATCCGTCTGCCCAGCGCCATCTGAGCCATCTGTCTGCCCAGCGCCATCTGAGTCATCCGTCTGCCACGAGCCATTAGAGCCGCCCGTCTGTCCCGAGCCATTAGAGCCGTCCGTCAGTCAGGAGCCGCTAGAGCCGTCCGTCAGTCAGGAGCTGCCAGAGACGCCAGCCAGTCAGGAGCTGCCAGAGACGCCAGCCAGTCAGGAGCTGCCAGAGACGCCAGCCAGTCAGGAGCTGCCAGAGACGCCAGCCAGTCAGGAGCTGCCAGAGACGCCAGCCAGTCAGGAGCTGCCAGAGCCGCCAGACAGTCATGAGCCGCCCTACAGTCATGAGCCGCCCTACAGTCATGAGCCGCCCTACAGTCATGAGCCGCCCTACAGTCATGAGCCGCCCTCCAGTCATGAGCTGCCCTCCAGTCATGAGCTGCCCTCCAGTCATGAGCTGACTCCAGTCATGAGCTGCCCTCCAGTCATGAGCTGCCACCCAGTCCGGAGCTGCCACTCAGTCCGGAGCTGCCACTCAGTCCGGAGCTGCCACTCAGTCCGGAGCTGCCACTCAGTCCGGAGCTGCCATTTGTCCGGAGCGATTTCTCTGTCCTGAGCTACCTCTCTGTCCTGAGCTACCTCTCTGTCCTGAGCTACCTCTCTGTCCTGAGCTACCTCTCTGTCCTGAGTTGTCTCCTCTATTTAGGAGGGGCCTTGGTGAAGGTTCCTGGACCATGGTCGGGGGCGAGGGTCGCCACTCAAAGGACGCTAAGGAGGGGGACAAAGACAGTGGTGGAGTGGTGTCCTCGTCCACCGCCGGAGCCGCCACCGCGGACAGATGCCCACCCAGACCCTCCCCTTGAGTTTTAGGGGTGCGCCCGGAGTTCGCACCTTGAGGGGGGGGTTCTGTCACGTTCCTGACCTGTTTTCTGTTGTTTTGTATGTGTTTAGTTGGTCAGGGCGTGAGTTGGGGTGGGTATTCTATGTTGTGTGTCTAGTTCGTCTGTTTCTGTGTTCAGCCTAATATGGTTCTCAATCAGAGACAGCTGTCAATCGTTGTCCCTGATTGAGAATCATATAAAGGTGGCTTGTTTTGTGTTGGGGATTGTGGGTGGTTGTTTCCTGTCTCTGTGTTTGTGTTCTGCACCAGATAGGACTGTCTCGGCTTTCACGTTTGTTATTTTGTTATTTTGTTAATGTTCATTGTTTATTGTTTAATTAAACATGTTGAACACTAACTGCGCTGTATTTTGGTCCTCTCCTTCATCCCAGGAAGAAAGCCGTTACACCGTCTCTCCTCGTCCTCCTCTACTCTCTCTCTCCTCATCCTCCTCTACTCTCTCTCTCTCCTCGTCCTCCTCTTCTCTCTCTCTCCTCGTTCTCCTATTTTCTCTCTCTCCTCATCCCCCTCTTCTCTCTCTTTCCTCGTCCTCCTTTTCTCTCTCTCTCTCCTCGTCCTCCTCTACTCTCTCTCTCTCCTCATCCTCCTCTACTCTCTCTCTCTCTCTCCTCGTCCTCCTCTACTCTCTCTTATCTCTCTCTCTCCTCATCCTCCTCTTCTCTCTCTCTCTCTCCTCATCCTCCTCTTCTCTCTCTCTCCTCGTCCTCCTCCTCTCTCTCTCCTCGTCCTCCTCTACTCTCTCTCTCCTCATCCTCCTCTACTCTCTCTCTCTCCTCATCCTCCTCTTCTCTCTCTCTCTCCTCATCCTCCTCTTCCCTCTCTCCTCATCCTCCTCTTCTCTCTCTCTCTCCTCATCCTCCTCTTCTCTCTCTCTCTTCATCCTCCTCTTCTCTCTCTCCTCATCCTCCTCTTCTCTCTCTCTCCTCATCCTCCTCTTCTCTCTCTCTCTCTCCTCATCCTCCTCTACTCTCTTTCTCTCCTCATCCTCCTCTTCTCTCTCTCTCCTCATCCTCCCATTCTCTCTGTCTCTCCCCGTTCTCCTCTCCTCTCTCTCTCATCTCCCTCTTCTCTCTCTCATCTCCCTCTTCTCTCTCTCTCGCCTCATCTCCCTCTTCTCACTATCGCTCCTCATCCTCCTCTTCGCTCTCTCTCCGCATCCTCCTCTTCTCTCTGTCGCTCCTCATCCTCCTCTACTCTCTCTTTCTCCTCATCCTTCTCTTCTCTCTTTCTCCGCGTCCTCCTCTTCTCTCTCTCTTTCCTCATCCTCCTCCTCTCTCTCTCCTCATCCTCCTCTTCTCTCTCTCCTCATCCTCCACTTCTCTCTCTCTCCTCATCCTCATCGTCTCTCTCTCTCTCCTCATCCTCCTCTTCTCTCTCTCTCCTCCTCCTCCTCTTCTCTCTCCTCATCCTCCCTCTCTCTCTCCTCATCCTCCCTCTCTCTCTCCTCATCCTCCCTCTCTCTCTCCTCATCCTCCTCTTCTCTTCTCTTTCTCTCCTCGTCCTCCTCTTCTCTCTGTCTTTCATCATCCTCCTCTTCTCTCTGTCTCTCCCCATCCTCCTCTTCTCTCTGTCGCTCCTCACCCTCCTCTACTCTCCATCTCTCCTCATCCTCCTCTACTCTCTCTCTCTCTCCTCATCCTTCTCTTCTCTCTCTCTCCGCGTCCTCCTCTTCTCTCTCTCTCTCCTCATCCTCCTCTTCTCTCTCTCCTCATCCTCCTCTTCTCTCTCTCTCTCCTCATCCTCCTCTTCTCTCTCTCTCCTCATCCTCCTCTTCTCTCTCTCTCTCCTCATCCTCCTCTTCTCTCTCTCTCCTCGTTCTCCTCTTCTCTCTCTCTCTCCTCGTCCTCCTCTTCTCTCTCTCCTCATCCTCGTCTCTCTCTCCTCATCCTCCCCTTCTCTCTCTCCTCGTCCTCCTCTTCTCTCTCTCCTCATCCCCCTCTTCTCTCTCTCTCCTCGTTCTCCTCTTCTCTCTCTGTCTCCTCATCCTCCTCTTCTCTCTCTCCTCATCCTTCTCTTCTCTCTCTCCTCATCCTCCTCTTCTCTCTCTCTCTCTCTCCTCATCCTCCTCTTCTCTCTCTCCTCATCCTTCTCTTCTCTCTCTCCTCATCCTCCTCTTCTCTCTCTCTCCTCATCATCCTCTTCTCTCTCTCTCCGCGTCCTCCTCTTCTCTCTCTCTCTCCTCATCCTCCCCTTCTCTCTCTCTCTCCTCATCCTCCCCTTCTCTCTCTCTCTCTCTCTCTCCTCATCCTCCTCTTCTCGCTCTCGCCCCTCTATCTCTCTCTCTCTCTCTCTCCTCATCATCCTCCTCTTCTCTCTCTCGCCCCTCTCTCTCTCTCTCTCTCTCTCTCTCTATCTCTCTCTCTCTCTCTCTCTCTCTCTCTCTCTCTCTCTCTCTCTCTCTCTCTCTCTCTCTCTCTCTCTCTCTCTCTCTCTCTCTTTCCATCTATCCAGCTCTCCCTTCCCTATGTATCAATGCTTCAGCTGAAGTATTTGGTATTTTTTTGTTTGTTGGTAGTTCATTAGGATCCCCATTAGCTGTTGCAAAAGCAGCAGCTACTCTTCCACACAGAACATGAAACATGACATAATACAGAGTATTAATAGACAAGAACAGCTCAAGAATAGAACTACATACATTTAAAACAAGAAAATATAACAAAAATGTTCTGTACTTGTTACGGCTGATTTCCTCCTCTTCGTCTGAAGAGGAGTTGTAGGGATCGGACCAAGACGCAGAGTGGAAAGTGTCCATGTTTTATTATAAAATAAACTGAACACTACACGAAACAAAATAACAAAAGAGAATCTAACCGACAAACAGTCCCGTGTGGCACAACGACTGACACGGACTGACACCCACAAACCACACGTGAAACCCCGGCTGCCTAAGTATGATTCTCAATCAGGGACAACGATTGACAGCTGCCTCTGATTGAGAATCATACCAGGCCGAACACAAAATCCCAACATAGAAAATCACACATAGACAACCCACCCAACTCACGCCCTGACCAACTAAATAAATACAAGACAAGGGAAAACAGGTCAGGAACGTGACAGTACTGACTCAATACTGAGAAAAACAAAGAGAGACCTTCAGGCCTTTATCATTTAACGTTTCATATATATCACATTTACATTCGGGGACTGTGAAAAGACCCTTGGTGGCATGTCTGGTGGGGTAAGTGTGTGTGTCAGTGCTGTATGTATGTTTACTATGCAAACAATTACGATTTTTCAACACGTCAATGTTTCTTAGAAAAACAAGCAGTCAGTCTCTCCTCTACTTTTAGTGCATAGTATTTTTGATATTAGTTCTCTGATTACAGTGAAGAGCAAGACGTGCTGCTCTGTTCTGGGTCAGCTGCAGTTTTTCTAGGTCCTTCTTTGCAGCACCTGACAATAATCAAGATAAGATCAAAACTAAAGCCTGCAGGACTTGCTTTGTGAAGTGGTGTCAAACTAAATGAGTCTGAGCATCTCTTTATCACGGACAGACCTCGCCCCATCTTCACAAGTATTGAATCTATATGTTTGATCATGATCGTGCTCAACAGCCATATTATTCATTATTCGATTCAGCTGAGGTCTAGAACTGAGGGAATGAGTTGTACCAAATACAATGCGTTTCGTTTCAGAGATGTTCTGCACTTGAGCTTTGACAGCTATTGGACGAGAAAGAACGGAGAGAAGCATCGACCCTTACCTGCCCCCTCCTTCCTTTGTCATCACTAAAGTGAGGTCAGAGGGGGTCACCCTTGAAATGCTTTATGAGTGTGTGTGTGTGTGTGTGTGTGTGTGTGTGTGTGTGTGTGTGTGTGTGTGTGTGTGTGTGTGTGTGTGTGTGTGTGTGTGTGTGTTTGATCAGAGTCCTGTGTAAAGTGTGTTGGTCTTCGCTATCACAATTTGTTTGTGGTTGTATTAAGATGTGAACCTTTACATATTAAAATGAGTGTTATAAATACTTGCGGATTGGTTAACAGTATGCCTATGAGTGTGCCCGTGGTGGTGTTCCATCTCTCTCCCCTGGCGTGGGGTGCGTCTGGGCCGCCCCTGGGTTTTGGGAGGCTGCGGTTTAAATCCTCAAAGTCGCTGGGCCGCTCCGTGCCAAAGCTGGCCGCCTCAGTCCAGAAGTAATCCAGCGCAAATTCCTTCAGCCTCAGTATCACAGGCCCGCGCTGTGGAGAGGCAAGCTGCCAGGGTGTGTAGTGTGTGTAGTGTGTGTTTGAGTGTGCTTGTGTGTGTGTGTATATGTGTTTGAGTGTGTGTGAGCGTTAGAGTGTGTGTGTGTGTGTGTGTGGGTGCACACTCCAGTCTGTGCTTTTTAGTATGTGCGTGTGTGTATGCTCTTACGTTTGTATACAGTATGTGTGTGAGTGTGTGTTTGTGTGTGTGTTTGTGTGTGTGCGCGTGCGTGTGTGGGTGTGAATGTGTGTGTGCACCTGTATACGCCTGTGTGAGTGTGTGTGTAGCAGAGAGCCTCTGCTGCTGCTTGCCAGGCTCCAGCCAGCTGACATTCAGCGGGACTTTCTTGCCTCTCCTCCTGGCGTGTCTCCCAGGCAGCCAGCGATTTGTTGGCCACCGAGCCAGGAGAAAGTGGAGGCCCTCCATTCTCCTGGTTGAACATCCCCGTGTGCTCGTCCCCCAGTGATAAAACATTTGTCTCTTTACAAGTGGGTTAGGTTCTGAAGGGAGGGAGGAGACGGAGGGAGAGGAAGGGTGTCAGGGAAGGAAGAAAGGGATTGTGCAACGTTTTTCACAGGTTTACCACTGCCTTCCTCTTTCTGGTTTTCTCTCCTTCACCTGTAGCACGATTCTCTTTTAACTCAGGATGGTGCCACTTGTGTTTCTGGAGGGGGGGTGTGTTGGTCTCCTCTTGCTCAGGATATGAAACTCAGAGCAGCGTCTTTTCACTCGTACACTCACAGATCACAATGCTGCTCTGTAATTCATGATCTCTGTGCCTTTAAAGACTAATGCTACGTCCCTATAGTCAGTCAGCTGATCTAACAGCTGTAACGAGTAGAAATGCGGAACACAACATAGTGTCTTGAACGTTGACATTTAATGGGTTGCCTGTCTGTCTTTCCCTCATTCTCACTTTGACGTTAATAAACCTGAACGTTATTAAATCCTATTTTAAAGAGGGCTGAGAAAGGCTTTGGAGAGACAACAAAACATTCCTGCTTCTGTGCTGTTTTAATGTTCACAGCATCTCGCCGACTTTCATGTTTAAATGCTATCTGGAAGGAATTGCTTTTTCAAAGCTGTGTGTGTTTGTGAAGGGTGTGTGTGTGTGTGTGGTTTGTCTCTGCATGGCTACGTGTAGTGGAGGTGTACATTGTGTGTGATTGGGAGTGTGTATTGCCTGAATGTTTGGTGTACATTGTGTGTGATTGGGAGTGTGTATGCCTGAATGTTTGGTGTACATCTGTGTGTGATTGGGAGTGTGTATGCCCATATGTTTGGTGTACATCTGTGTGTGATTGGGAGAGTCTATGCCTGAATGTTTGGTGTACATTGTGTGTGATTGGGAGAGTCTATGCCTGAATGTTTGGTGTACATTGTGTGTGATTGGGAGTGTGTATGACTGAATGTTTGGTGTACATCTGTGTGTGATTGGGAGTGTGTATGCCCATATGTTTGGGGTACATTGTGTGTGATTGGGAGTGTGTATGCCTGAATGTTTGGTGTACATTGTGTGTGATTGGGAGTGTGTATGCCTGAATGTTTGGTGTACATTGTGTGTGATTGGGAGTGTGTATTGCCTGAATGTTTGGTGTACATTGTGTGTGATTGGGAGAGTGTATGCCCATATGTTTGGTGTACATCTGTGTGTGATTGGGAGAGTGTATGCCCATATGTTTGGGGTACATTGTGTGTGATTGGGAGTGTGTATGCCTGAATGTTTGGTGTACATTGTGTGTGATTGGGAGTGTGTATGACTGAATGTTTGGTGTACATTGTGTGTGATAGGGAGTGTGTATGACTGAATGTTTGGGGTACATTGTGTGTGATAGGGAGTGTGTATGCCTGAATGTTTGGGGTACATTGTGTGTGATTGGGAGTGTGTATGCCTGAATGTTTGGGGTACATCTGTGTGTGATTGGGAGTGTGTATGCCTGAATGTTTGGGGTACATTGTGTGTGATTGGGAGTGTGTATGCCCATATGGTTTGTGTACATCTGTGTGGGTTTAGTGAATGTGCTTGTAATGTTGTGTGTAGTAGAGGTGTCCATTGTGTGTGCACGTGTGCGTGGATGTGTTGGTGAGTGTCCCAACATCAATTCACAAACAGCCAGGAGACGCACAGAAGCATTTGTATACTAATTAAAATGATGCGCGTTTGTCCTTGTGTGTTTGCGTCAGAGTATTATACTGCTAAAGCATTGAATCAGGTTAAAGCCGATCCAAACTCCCTTTCCATCTATCTAAAAATTATGTGTTATCATTATATCAGCTTTTCCTTCGTGTGAAATAGGATATACTCTTCTACTCTTCACTCTTCTATTCCCCGTGGAGATGCTCAGTACACAGTAGATCACCAGGGGCCATTCGTGATGGACTCAGTGGGCAGAGGGGTCAACATCCAAACAGAAAGAGGATTTAGGACGTAAAACCCCGGGAACAGAACCAACCCAAACACATTCTGGTTAAAGAGTCTGCAACACAAATGATTCCCTATCCCCTTCGTAGTGCATCACTTCACCCTATTCTCCCTGGGCAACGGTAGTGTGCTGCATAGCAAATGGGGTGCAATTTGGGACAGCTTGCTCAGACGGTAAGTCAGACGCGCCATTTTCACCGTTTTTTGTATAAAATGTCAGCTAATGCAGTGTGTGCTGGCGCCAGCGGTGTGTAAGGCTGTACGGTGGTACTGTCAGTAATGTGTTTATATAATATCCTTCACATTCCATGCTAAGAGCCTCCAACTTTACCAAGTTCATTCAAGCAGGACACGCAGTCACAGAGTGCGGGCACACAGACACACGCACACACACTTCCCCATTCTCATATACCTGTTGTGCCCCAACATTACTGAGGGGATTGTTACAAACAATACCACTCCAGTTATAGCCCTGTTATAGACCTGTATCATAGTCCTGTGTTACAGTCCTGTGTTATAGTCCTGTGTTATAGACCTGTGTTATAGTCCTGTTATAGACCTGTATTATAGTCCTGTATTATAGTCCTGTGTCATAGACCTGTATCATAGTCCTGTGTTACAGTCCTGTGTTATAGTCCTGTGTTATAGACCTGTGTTATAGCCCTGTTATAGACCTGTATTATAGTCCTGTATTATAGTCCTGTGTTATAGACCTGTTTTATAGCCCTGTTATAGACCTGTGTTATAGCCCTGTTATAGACCTGTGTTATAGTCCTGTGTTACAGTCCTGTGTTATAGTCCTGTGTTATAGACCTGTGTTACAGTCCTGTGTTATAGTCATGTGTTATAGTCCTGTGTTATAGTCCTGTGTTACAGTCCTGTGTTATAGTCCTGTGATATAGCCCTGTGTTACAGTCATGTGTTATAGTCCTGTGTTATAGCCCTGTTATAGACCTGTGTTATAGCCCTGTTATAGACCTGTGTTATAGTCCTGTGTTACAGTCCTGTTTTATAGCCCTGTTATAGACCTGTGTTATAGCCCTGTTATAGACCTGTGTTATAGGCCTGTGTTATAGTCATGTGTTATAGTCCTGTGATATAGCCCTGTGTTACAGTCCTGTGTTACAGTCCTGTGTTATAGTGCTGTGTTACAGTCCTGTGTTATAGTCCTGTATTACAGTCCTGTGTTATAGTCCTGTGTTATAGCCCTGTTATAGACCTGTGTTATAGTCATGTGTTATAGTCCTGTGTTATAGTCCTGTGTTATATTCCTGTGTTACAGTCCTGTGTTATAGCCCTGTGTTACAGTCCTGTGTTACAGTCCTGTGTTATAGACCTGTGTTATAGTCCTGTGTTACAGTCCTGTTTTATAGCCCTGTTATAGACCTGTGTTATAGCCCTGTTATAGACCTGTGTTATAGTCCTGTGTTATAGTCCTGTATTACAGTCCTGTGTTATAGTCCTGTGTTACAGTCCTGTGTTATAGTGCTGTGTTACAGTCCTGTGTTACAGTCCTGTGTTACAGTCCTGTGTTATAGTCCTGTGTTACAGTCCTGTGTTACAGTCCTGTGTTATAGTCCTGTGTTACAGTCCTGTGTTACAGTCCTGTGTTATAGTCCTGTGTTACAGTCCTGTGTTATAGTCCTGTGTTACAGTCCTGTGTTACAGTCCTGTGTTATAGTCCTGTGTTACAGTCCTGTGTTATAGTCCTGTGTTACAGTCCTGTGTTACAGTCCTGTGTTACAGTCCTGTGTTATAGTCCTGTATTACAGTCCTGTGTTATAGTCCTGTGTTACAGTCCTGTGTTATAGTGCTGTGTTACAGTCCTGTGTTACAGTCCTGTGTTACAGTCCTGTGTTATATTCCTGTGTTACAGTCCTGTGTTATAGTGCTGTGTTACAGTCCTGTGTTATAGTCCTGTGTTACAGTCCTGTGTTATAGTCCTGTATTACAGTCATGTGTTATAGTCCTGTGTTACAGTCCTGTGTTATAGTGCTGTGTTATATTCCTGTGTTACAGTCCTGTGTTATAGTCCTGTGTTACAGTCCTGTGTTACAGTCCTGTGCTATAGTGCTGTGTTACAGTCCTGTGTTATAGTCCTGTGTTACAGTCCTGTGTTATAGTCCTGTATTACAGTCATGTGTTATAGTCCTGTGTTACAGTCCTGTGATATAGCCCTGTGTTACAGTCCTGTGTTACAGTCCTGTGTTACAGTCCTGTGTTACAGTCCTGTGTTATAGTGCTGTGTTACAGTCCTGTGTTACAGTCCTGTGTTATATTCCTGTGTTACAGTCCTGTGTTATAGTCCTGTGTTACAGTCCTGTGTTATAGTCCTGTGTTACAGTCCTGTGTTATAGTCCTGTGTTACAGTCCTGTGTTATAGTCCTGTGTTACAGTCCTGTGTTACAGTCCTGTGTTATAGTCCTGTGTTATAGTCCTGTGTTATAGTCCTGTGTTATACAGGCTGTAGTTGAGGAGAGCTCTGGGAACGGGACGTCAGTCTCCAAGAGGTTTGGGTGTTGTTTTTAACCCCATCCATCATCGTCATGCCTCCTCAGACAACTGACTGTGGCGCTAAGGGCCTCTGCCTCTGATACCATTACAGCTCTGTTGTATACTTCTGGACATTACATGAGGGAGAGGGGGATGGGAGATGGGGGGAAGGTTTGAGGGGCTAGTATGACAGAACCATTTACTATGTGCCATATTGGACTTGGAAGTCCATTTTCCCTAGATATTTTTATCAGAACATTAGACCTACAGGTGATATTGGAGGACTGCGTTGGTAAAAAAGATGAAAATCTGGTAAACAGTGAAACGGGGGTATCACATACAATGTGATCACATCTGCCCATTTTTCTAGTATCCCCAGTATCCTCTGCAGTACAAAGTAGCCCACAGACCCATGCAGACAAAGCCCATGTTAGGCTGCATGCCAGAGAGCTGTGGAGCAGAGCTGGATGGAGAGGGGCAGCTCTTTGTGGCGCTGCCAGTAGCCGACTCTCTCTCTCTGCCCATCTTGCCAATGCTCCTGCCTACGTCTTGCCAGCGCTGCTCCTCCTCTCCTCTTCTCCTCTCCTTCTCTTCTCTTCTTCTCTCCGCCAGCCACCGCTCCATCTGTTGCTTTGGTATGGACATCTTCCCTCCTCAATGTGTCTCTATGCCACAGCAGTAGAAGCTGTGACTCCATCTTGGATCCAACTGCCTCCTGGCTGCACTGGAGCAGATGTCAGAGAGGCCCGCAGAACAAGGAAACAACGGCACAGTCGCTGTCTCAGGATAATCCGCTGTGGAAATTACCTTTAACTGAAAAATGTTTATTTTTCCAATGCGTGATAAATAACTATTTTTCAATAAAGCTTTTTCCCCCTTATAGATAGCCTTTATGGCGATAAATAAAATAGGAATGTGACAATGGTACTGTCTGAGGCCTCTATGAAGGGGGAATCAGCAGTGAAGTCAAAAGGCATTGAGCTTCACTGGGCGCCATTGTCTGCGTTGACACCCTAATCCTTGCCACAGCCATGCAGGTGTTGTGCACCGCTCAGGTGCTTTGAGGCAGCTTTCAGCGTGGCGTGATTGCTCCTCTGTATCCCCACTGATGTCTCTACAAGGAAACAGTGGATCAGTGTTTCACTGTTTCAGCGGCCCGCTGTCATCTGTCACACAGCCGCCGAGAGAGCCACATTTACAGCACAAAGACCCCTTTAGACTGCCTTTGTGACGGCATTGTGCCAGAGCCCCTTTCTCATCAGCGCCATAATGATCTGCGATTAAGTCCTTTACAGGTGTTAGAATGGTGGGTGTCAGTCGAACAGTCGAGCGGGGGCACAGGTAAGCCCCACAAGCCACAAAGATGAGCAGGGGTGGAGATGTGGGGGTGGAGGAAGTAAAGTATTCCTGATTTGGGTTTATCGCAATGCAAGAGGTGTCAACCTCAAAGAGACAGGAAAGGAACGAGAGGGAGAAAGAGAGGCATATGGAAAATATATATCTGTTTATTCTATTATTCCCACTGCGTCTTATTGTCACCTTGACACGCTTAGAATTCATGTGAGACGAAGGGGTCGGGGTTTGTTTTTTTGGGAGCTTACAAAACGCAATCTGTTTACCTTTTCCCCAAAGCGTGGGGTTGAATACCTGTGTGTCTGCTCTGAGACGTGGCTTATTCAATTTGATGAGTAAAAAGTGTCTTAACGCTTTATCTGGTCTTTGTGTCGGCCCGTCGGTATCTGCTCCCAGCCAGGCAGACGCTCTCCTCCTCAGGAAGCCAACAGCGGAGAGAAAGATAAACAGCGACGCCATGTTTTCTCCCCCCCCCCCCCCCCCCCCCTTCTTTCTCTCTCTCCCTTCTTTTTAGGATATGCAGTCATACACCCATAGCCTTTGATAATTGTGTAGTCACTCAAAAATCCCAAATGAAACCTCTGAGTTTGTCATATCCCCGGTAGGAGTGACAAGAGGGAAACATGTTTCACATGGCTGATCTCTGTGTTGCTGTTTTCTCTTAGTGGATTTGGGGGAATGATGGATAGGCAGTTTGATCTCCCCCCGCCCCTTTCTTCCACATATTTTGATTAAACAGAAACATGTAAAAGAAAGTAGCCAGACATGTTTTATCAGTAGGGATGGACACATGGAGCTGGGGCCCATCTCTCTGACTTTGCAGCACAGGGACATTATTGCCTACTGGGAAACAGTAACTACATGCAAAGAAAAGTATTTCTCCTTGTTGACCATATTGAATAAGTAGCCTATGACGTAATCTCGTTTTGTTTTGTTTTCATTTCTTATTGATACCGTACCTGCTTTTTACATTTCTTATCTTATACCACTTTCATGCAGGTTTTGTAGTTTCCTTTTAGAGGGTGTATGCAAATTCTGTGTCTCTCTGGCATTGGTCGTTTTCCAGTTATAGTTGTGAGATGTATATTTGAGTTTTATCTTTCATAATAAGATGGTTCCTCTGGGTTAGATACTGTGGTTTGAACTCCTCTACTTTCCTTCAGAAGAACTGTGTGTTAGATGGACCAAAGGAGGATCAGGATCCTAAGTTACTGTTATTCAAAGTTACATCCAAGGGCGTCGAGACGCAGAGACAAAGTTAGCCAGAGAGACATCTCTGTGCTGTGTCAGCACTGAGCTTAAACGACTGCAAAGATTAATCAAAGGAAAACACACACAAACAACACACCAGCTCATATGCACCCCGCCCCCCCCCCCCGCACACACACACACACACACACACACACACACACACACACACACACACACACACACACACACACACACACACACACACACACACACACACACACACACACACACACACACACACACACACACGTACCCCACAGTTGAATATCTCAGCTTCCCAGCAGTTCAAAGTGTGGTTGGTTTGAAACAGATTAAAAACTGTCTATGAAGTGATGTATTGCAGTTGTCATAGCGAGGGAGACAGAGATCTTTTTTTAAATAAAAAAATCCCTTCTTTCTTCCCACCGCTATCAGCATGAGATGGAAAACTCACTAATCCTGCCGTGGTCGCGTTTGCATCGGTGGCAAATAAACAAAAGCACACCATTTTTCATCTCTGGCTGCAATATTAGACATGAATGGGGAGGAGAAATGGGGAGGAATAGAGGGGAAGAGAGAGAGGGAAGAGAGAGAGAGGGAAGGAAGAGAGAGAGAGGGAAGAGAGAGAGAGGGGGGGGCACGGAGACAGACCTGGTGGTGTCAGAGATATGCCAGGTGATGTTTGGCCTTGGTTAAAGAACACTAGTGTGATGTGTTCCTTTTATCAATTCATCCTGTCTGTCTGTCTGTCTGTCTGTCTGTCTGTCTGTCTGTCTGTCTGTCTGTCTGTCTGTCTGTCTGTCTGTCTGTCTGTCTGTCTGTCTGTCTGTCTGTCTGTCTGTCTGTCTGTCTGTCTGTCTGTCTGTCTGTCTGTCTGTCTGTCTGTCTGTCTGTCTGTCTGTCTGTCTGTCTGTCTGTCTGTCTGTCTGTCTGTCTGTCTGTCTGTCTGTCTGTCTGTCTGTCTGTTTGCCTGCCTGTCTCTCTGTCTCCCTGTCTCTCTTTCTGTCTGTATGCAGTCCTGGGGTTGGAAATGCTAAGTTGTCTTCTGAATATGAAAAAAAAAACATGTTATTTTATTGTACTTAGATCATTTTTCATACAAGGAGTACTAGTGAGGAGAATTATACGTACAGTATATGAAGTGAAGTTGAACATTTCTCTGAATCTCTCTTCAATCTGAGGGCCGTAGCTACAGCGTGTCATCCAGGCCTGCCTCCAGCCACAATGATGTTGATGCTCTGTGTAGCAATAGGTACAGCATGTCTTGTGGGGTTTTGGTGTGCGTAAAAGTTGGTGCTGTACTGATAACCATCCTCAGAAATACCTTAGCGGACAATGAGTCAAATTGCCCACCCTTGTCACTAATTTCTTTGCGGTATCCTACTCCTCCAGAGTTGTTTTGTTTTCCCAAATAACATCACCTCTCACATCATAATCATCATCTGCAAGCAAGACGTGGCCGTGTCGACAAACAGCTCGGAGAAACGATTTCACATCTGACGCTATCAGACGGCTCTTCCGCACACGTTGAAAACAATTTGTCGATTAGCTGTGGGTAAACATGTGGCCCTTCCTCTTTCTTCCCCCTGACCCGTGTGAAATGAGATTAGCCATTGAAGGCGGGCAGCAGTGACAATCAGAGCATCAGATCAATACTACTGCTTATCTCTCTGCTTCCTCTTCTCTGCTTTACACTCAAATACAGTAATGCACCTGGAGCAGAGACCGCGTGTGTCCTGATTCGATTAGACATGTTACTGTACACACACACACACACACACACACACACACACACACACACACACACACACACACACACACACACACACACACACACACACACACACACACACACACACACACACACACACACACACACACACACACACACACACACACACACAGATGCAGCTACACCTCTCCTCCTGCCTTTTGGTGTAGAGAGGATGAAGACAACAAACTCTGTGTTTTGGATTTGGTTCTCTGACTGTCGCGTAGCACTGGATGTTTATTGGAGAACTGTCACTTTTCTAGAATATTAAATGGTCTATGGTATTTTCTGGCGTGTGGATATCTTCTCTCTCCCTCTCTACCTCCTTCCCCGTCTCTCTCTGTAGTAATTATGTATTTTATAAATGATGCTGCTGTCCCTGTCAGTGAGTGGCTGGGGAGAAGGCCCTCCTGTCCAGATGATTTGGGATACAGTGAGGGGGCTGGGCCGTCCGCTCTCTCTACCCGGTAAATAATTATAATTCCCCTGCTCACCGCGGTGGCTGGACACTTCCATAATTACATTGTCAGAGGGCTGGATGATTAGGGAGAGGCTGTGAGGAACGACATTAGGCTAACTGCACTGTGTCTGCATGCAGAGCAGATGACCCCCATCTAACTCTGTCTCCTTTTAATGTGATAGACTAAGCAGGCTGGCGGTGCTGTGATGATGATGATGGTGTTGATGATGCTGGTGTTGATCTGCATCAGTGTGAGGTGCACTTGTGGTTGTTGCGTTCTCAAGTTAGCTCTCGACAATATTAAAATAATCTGGTCAGGTTTATTTTAGCTGGTTGATTTAAGTCAGGTTTACTCTGCCGTAGACCAACCTCCCTCCTGACCTTGTAGCTGCATGGCTGCAGATGAGTCCTGCCAAACCCACTGCAGGTAATAGACACATTTACTGGAGGAATAAAAATCCCCACACAAACAGACAGCCTGTGTTTTTCTTCCTGTTTATAGAGCTGTACTACTGATAAGTAATTATCCCAGGTTGGGATTCCTCACTGAGATTTTTTATTTTATTTGTATGATATGTTTGCCATACATAAACCTTTAAAGCATGCATTGCAGACTTGAATTCACCAGTCTAATAATTCAATTAGTGTGTGTGTGTGTGTGTGTGTGTGTGTGTGTGTGTGTGTGTGTGTGTGTGTGTGTGTGTGTGTGTGTGTGTGTGTGTGTGTGTGTGTGTGTGTGTGTGTGTGTGTGTGTGTGTGTGTGTGTGTGTGTGTGGAATCCGTTCGGTGTCTTGTATCAGAGGATTTCACTGATCTGTTTCCTCCTGCTGCTTTTCTGAATACTAACAATCTCATAACTAACATTTACTCTCATCACTTTGGATTCAGACGTTAAAAAGATATTAGGATTGTAGATTATAATATTAACATGCCTTCTGGTTGGACAATCTTTTCCAGAAAGCACACACTCAATGTTAGTATGGATGGAGTAAAGGATGGTATGGGGAGATTGCTGAAAATCATTTTAATTTTAAGGCATGCATGAAAATCAAATAGCAGATAATTGAAAGGATTATATATCTCGATAGAGGGCAGATAAAATGATACTGTTAATTCTGTTTGGAATCACTCAACAGCAACTAGTTCAGAAATAATTTTATCCTCCTCAAATCAAACGTGTCACAAAAACACTGTAGACCAGAGCCTGGTTCCAAACCCATCCCTCCGATCTTACCCTTCCTACTTGACTCCCTCTCACAGACCTGTCCAGAATAGTAACAGCTCCACCGAAGCCTCTGTTGTGTTTAACGTTTCCCTCGTGCTTCAACATCTCCTAACCATTCAGTTCTAACCAAGTCAAATAAGCTACAGAAAGGCCATGAGAAAAGGTTTGATTTATAGGTTTGGAACGGGGCCGAGGGAGGGCTGAGTGCTTGACTAGTCATGTAAGGTCTAGATCTCACCCGTGGACTAGTTTCCCCGTAGCGTCCCCCAGGTAAAGGCAATAGGGTGGGGCTACATGGCTTACGTGACTGAAGAGCAGGGAGGAATGTCAGGTATGGCTGGGAGGGAGCTTCTGCATGTTCAACAGCTGTGCAACATATAGAGCCTAGAGAGAGGGAGGAGGAAGGGCATGATATGGAGGTGTGAACATGTGCATCCATGTATGTGTGTGTGTTTCTGTGTGTGACTACATGTGACATACATTGGTGTGTATACCATATTTGACGTTACCCGGGTGACGTGCCCTTTGACTCTTATTTTCCCTCGGTAGTGAGATGAGAAGCACGCACTACGGGAACACTGTCACTCCTGACATGACTGTGTCACACGGTGTGTCTTAACACACATAAGTATCATACCTCCATGAACACCTATAGCTGGGAGGGACGGGGAGGGTGGAGGTGAGACAGTGTATCCTACAAACTGTCAAAAACTTCAGTCACTCAGTTAGGCATGAAGGTCATGATATTCTCAGACAGCTCACGCAATCATTTCCTGACATGTGACATTAAAGGGAAGACATCATGTTTGATATCCAAAGCTTTTCTGTTTGATGAAATTGGAATAGTGTTTGTCTCAATTCCAAATTACTCAAATTACATTACATGAAAGTATTTTGGTAAAACTAAAAGCCCTGCCATCACTATGTGTAGACCTGAGAGAGTGAGAGCAAAAGAGAGAGGGAAAGAGAAAGGGAAAGAGAGAGGGAAAGAGAGAGGGAAAGAGAGCAAGGTATGTAGAGAGGGTGTCAGAATCCAGCAGACGACGGCGAGGAGCAGTAAAATAAACAAACAGATTGGAAGCTTTGAGGATATTCTATCTGAAGCTCAGTGGTGCTGAGTATAAATACAGCAGCCTGTAAAGCCGTGTAAATAGGCCTGTGTTTACCTGTCTGCACGGCCCAAATTAATCACCCAGCCTCGCCACCCGCCATGCCGCGGGCCGCCAGGGGAGGACAAGGAGACGAGGAGGAGGAGGGAGAGTGTAAACACGGCTAAAAGCTACTGGTTGGCACCATTTTGTTTTGGTTAGGATACAGCGTGAGTGATTAGGCCCCTCTGCCGCGGTGAAGGGACTGGCAGGAGGGATGGAGGATACTGGTTATGGTGGAGGGCTGTTGGGGGGGAGTGGAGGTATAGTGTGTATGTGTGTGTGTGTGTGTATGTGTGTGTGTGTGTGTGTGTGTGTGTGTGTGTGTGTGTGTGTGTGTGTGTGTGTGTGTGTGTGTGTGTGTGTGTGTGTGTGTGTGTGTGTGTGTGTGTGTGTGTGTGTGTGTGTGTGAAAGTAGGGCCTGTGAGCCTGTTCTCTCTCACTTACTTAGCACCCTCATGTCACCATTGTACCACACCTCAGCTGATAGAATAAGTAAAGATAAAGTGATCTGCAGAGAATGGGGAAGGCCGTGAGGGTTACGCTGTCTCTTCTGCGTTTCCATTACGTGATTTGGTGTGGCGATGCCTTCACATTTCCATTGACATCATTTGAATTCCGCTGCATGCAGATCAGGCTCGCTGGGGCTTTCAAGTGTAGAAAGGAGCCGGGTTTGGATTAGCTGTCCAACGTAACTGCTCCGTACAGGGAAGACTCTAAACGAACCTCATTATCATATGATTTCACATACCTGGCCCGATTAATGTCTCTGGGGTTTTTCACACTTTTTTTAGAGAGGGGAGGGGGGGGGGGGGGGGGGTAAAATTGTTTAATTTAATATATGCTTGGCTTTTAATCATAAGCCGTGCGTTGCATTTTAAGGCTATGCAGGATGATATTAGTGGCTACGTGGATCATAGGCCGCGGTTCTTTGATTTTGCAAATTCCAATTTCTCAGGACGTTTTATGTGGTAGCGTACGTTAGCGGGGAACGATAGCGGCTCGCGGAGGAAGTCATCAAGGCCCACCCTTGAGAAGGAGGGAGAGATCGACGCTGGGAGAATAAACGCTGATCGCTCTATCACTCATTATCTACGGGTGGGATATATTCTTGTGCTCTCTCTCTCTCTCTCTCTCTCTCTCTCTCTCTCTCTCTCTCTCTCTCTCTCTCTCTCTCTCTCTCTCTCTCTCTGTCTCTATCTCTCTGTCTCTCTGTCTCTCTCTCTCTCTCTCTCTCTCTCTCTCTCTCCCTCTCTCTCTCTCTCTCTCTCTCTCTCTCTCTCTCTCTCTCTCTCTCACACACACATATATCTGGAGACAGACAGCGATCAAAGGTTCTTGCCTTTCACTGGTTACTTGACATCTTTCGTTGCTGATTCTTCTGTTTTGTTTGCAACGGCACACCTGACTTACCGACTGAAATAGTTAGCCATGCTTCTACTGTGTCCTTGCTGAAGCTAGTACTGAGCTCGGAGTTTCTCGATTCTTTCAATGCAAACTTGGCAGATTTTGTCGTTCTTGTATGCAGCGCAATTCTTAGTGAACATTCTTAGCAATAGGTCTGAAGAGAGTTATTAACGCAATGTCTCCTCTTCAACTCCCTCGTGACATGTCTGTCTCGGACTAAATCCTTTCTAGTCTAAATCACGACAACCTCGATCTACAAAGTCAACCGCCCCTCTCACACCTCTTTTCTCTCGCTCACTCCATCTCTCCACTTTCAGAAGTCGAGGGGCCAAAGGTTTTCCTCCTTAACCAGTGTGAAATGCATCCTGTCACTATAAGAGACGGGTGAGAGGAAAGTGGCTTACAGGGAAGGCATCAGTACAGATGAGGTGTCTGGAAGAAGGGGAAGGAGAAAAAGAGAAAGCCTCTCACTTCATTGTGTCTCAATAACTTTTAAAAAGGAAAACTAATCCATTCTGCTCTTTAATTGCATGCCACGTCCCTCGATGTGTCTCACCCTCCTCGACACAATGCGGAAGAGGCACTTTTTAAATACCCTTTCCGAGATTCCCATTTCAAATGCTGTAATGAGTTTTTAAAGAACATAATGGTACCATATTATATTGAAGAGGAACAAAAATTGCCCTGCTAAAAAAAAAGTAGGGTTTGTCCTTTCAGGCATCTGGGTTGGAAGGTAAAGGAAATGTGTGTGAAGAACGGGGGAGGGATGGATGTGAGAAGTGCTGGGGAACGAGAGGCAAGAGAGGCGAGAGACAGAGGCTGGAGGATTAAGGTCTAATTTCTTCCTGTTCGTTCTTTCATTGAGAGTCGGCAGTCCAACAGATTTGATTGGGACTTTTAATTAAACATCGGTAATTATGGCCTGTAAATCTAAAGCGTCAGGAAAAGAAAGAATTAAAGTTCATTTCGTCTGGCTAATTATGGGGGACTTGTCCTGACGTGTGTGTACGTGGAGTAAGCCCCTCATTCTCTTAGTGACGGGGGACCCCGGGCCTGAGATACACTGTAATTAAGCCGAAAAGGTTTGAAAAGAAAAGAGAGGGAGAAGTTATTTAGAAGAAGGAGAAAATCACTAGTAACAGAGATGAAAATGATGGGTATTTTTCATTGGCTCTAATACCCCTGACTGAAGCAGTCCCTTATTCTCCACCTATCAGATTTTAGACATTCCACTCCGCATAAAACATTTCACATTCATCCTTCACCACTCCTCTATCTGCATGAGAACAGTAGTTTGCGTAGATAATTGGTTTGATTTTTTTTCTTCTGTCCAGTTCATCTTTACAATCCAATTTAGTTCCAGTGCTGACATGCGCTAGTTTATAGTTTCCTGTTTTTTAAATTACCTGACATTAGCTTCACCAGGTTTAGAGGGGGGAAAGCCAATAGAGGATTCATTTTAGTGTGTAAAGAAGTGCTGTGATTTGGGCTCAGGACTCAATCTGTGGGCCGGTGGTGATGGTGGATGGTGGAGAGTTAGCGGTTGGCAGTGTGGTGATTAGGCCGTCTTACTAGGAGGAAGTCATATGTGCTATTTCTCTGATAGGCTGGGAATCTGGATTTCCTGCTCCAGTGCGCTCGCCCAGCTAAACCCATCCAACCAAGAAGAGTAGGCAAAGTGGGGAAGGAAGGTGATTTCTCCCCCTTTGCGTGAGACACACACACACATACACACAGACACACAGACACAAGGGCACACAAACCCCATGATACGCAGCATCAGCACCGTACCTTGTTCATGCACGTTTCAGAGCACGTACTCTATCCCCGGAAATTATTCAAATCAATCATTGCTGTAATCAGTCATTTATATTGCATTAATTCAGAGAATATTACATCACTTGTATACTAGGTTGCCATCAACCATTAGTGAAGAGTTTGGTTTCCCAACAGCTTGGGGTCATACAGACACTAGACATCTCTCTCTCTCCCTCTTTCTCACTCTCTTTGTCTCCTTATGTCTGTCTGTCTGTGTGTCTGTCTGTGTGTCTGTCTGTGTGTCTGTCTGTGTGTCTGTCTGTGTGTCTGTCTGTCTGTCTGTCTGTCTGTCTGTCTGTCTGTCTGTCTGTCTGTCTGTCTGTCTGTCTGTCTGTCTGTCTGTCTGTCTGTCTGTCTGTCTGTCTGTCTGTCTGTCTGTCTGTCTGTCTGTCTGTCTGTCATCGGAGCCTGCCCACCGAAGAAGCTGCAGCCCCTGCTCCATTTAGCGGGTACACAATTACACCAATTGTGCGACCAGACAAATGGCATGTAGGACAGTCAGGGATGGTGAAGGGTGGGGGGTAACGCAATCCCCCAATGCCCTCCTTTCCCCCCGGTCCCCCTCTCCCTCGCTCCCTTCTCTCATCCTGACCTGTCCATCTCAGGCCGGGGAACAGTGGGTGAGCTGTGTGACTCTGTGGAGCGAAGGCTCTTCCCAACAATTACCTTCAATTACGGCTCAGTGCAGTGTGGCCTAGTGAAAGGCTGGGTCATTAGGAGGTTCTCTGCTATACTCTTGTGTGCTCTCTCTCTCTCTCTCTCTCTCTCTCTCTCTCTCTCTCTCTCTCTCTCTCTCTCTCTCTCTCTCTCTCTCTCTCTCTCTCTCTCTCTCTCTCTCTCTCTCTCTCTCTCTCTCTCTCTCTCTCTCTCTCTCTCTTTCTCTACCCCTGCTAAGTCCCCTCTCTACCCCTGCTCATTCCTGGAGGCAGGCCAGACTCCATGTGAAAATGACCCAAATAGCCCCTCTCTCACTTTACACGCACCACAGCTCACCTTACACGAGACTGCGCCCCGTCTCCACCCCCCTCCTCTAGACAGACGGAATACTCTTTAATTCACCTCTTTCCTTCCCTTCATTTCTCTCTCTCTCGGTTTCTCTCTCTCTCTCGGTTTCTCTCTCTCTCTTGGTTTCTCTCTCTCACACTTTCTCTCTTTCTTAGTTGCTCACTTGCTCTCTTTCTCTCTTTTTCGCTTTCTCTTTCTCTCTCTCCCCCTCCTCCATCTGTGTCTTATACCTCATTTGGAAAGATGGTTCCTTCGTGGGGAGCTAAACCTGTTTGTTGTGTAGAGGAGAGGAAGAGAGGTAGAGACAGATAAATAGGAATAGAGCGAGAGAGACAGAGAGAGGGATAGAGGTAAAGAGAAAGGGAGAGAGAGAGAGAATGAACATTTTAATAGGAATGTCCCCGTTGGTCTACATATGCTGTAGTGAAAATAAGAAAACACTGTTATATTCAATGTATGATGTGACAGGTTGGCTTCATTTTAAATAATGTTCAACATAAAATAGAGACCCAGTAGATTCACTTTGTTTGCTCTCCTTATTACTAGATGCATCCTTTTTTTTTGCTCTGAGGGACTGGATTTTTCAGAAGGGATTTTTGGAGCATTTCAGGCTGCCTACCTTCCCCAGGTGATTTCAGCTCTCTATTGCTGTAAACATTACCTCATTTTGTTGTGACACAGTAGCCTACATCATCACACTTAGCCTATGTACAGTATGTGCTAAGACACCTAGCCTATGTACAGTATGTGCTAACACACCTAGCCTATGTACAGTATGTGCTAACACACCTAGCCTACTGTACAGTCCCATCTCAGGTAGTGTATTTCTGTTATGAAGCTAATTACCTGAGCATTTGTCCTAAACCAACCATGCTGTGCATGCTGCTTAGAGGATGGTAGCTATGTTGTCGTCAGTCTGTGTCTGAGACAGAGGTCCAGGTCTGAACAGTGAAGCATGGTTCTCTGTTACAAAGGGCTGACCACAGCCCTGCTGCTGTCCCACCATATTCCCAACGCCCCTCCGCCTGCAGACCCAGGAACCCCCTCCAGGGCTCCCCTACCCTGCCTGCCCGGATCCAAACCTGGCCCTGGCCAACGCCCCTCCGCCTGCAGACCCAGGAACCCCCTCCAGGGCTCCCCTACCCTGCCTGCCCGGATCCAAACCTGGCCCTGGCCAACGCCATCGCTGTCTGCCGCTTGTCCCTCTCTCTTTCAAAGCCAGCCAAGACCCTCTCCTCTTCTTTCTCTCAGCCGAGAGGCTCCCCTGCCACCTGGCGCAGCATCCCAGCTCACTGCCGTGTGTGTGTGTGTCACCATGTACCTTTGGCTCTATGTGTTTCAGTATATGCCTGTTGTTTTGTTTGACTATGTGTATGTGAGAGCATTGTGTGTATATATATACTTGTCTTGCTTCATGTTTGTGTGTGTGTGTGTGTGTGTGTGTGTGTGTGTGTGTGTGTGTGTGTGTGTGTGTGTGTGTGTGTGTGTGTGTGTGTGTGTGTGTGTGTGTGTGTGTGTGTGTGTGTGTGTGTGTGTTTGTATGTGTGCGTTTGTGTGTTTGTGTGTGTGTGTGTGTGTGTGTGTGTGTGTGTGTGTGTGTGTGTGTGTGTGTGTGTGTAATTTCCCTCATCCTGTCCAACACCCAGGGCCATTCTATAACATGTCAGGCCTTTTGGAAGCGCTCCCCTGTGTGTGACAACACGGTTTGTTTTCAGCACACCAACACAGATTACCTCTCAGCCAAGGATGGCCAACCAGACACTTTCCCTGGATCAATCCCCCAATATCACTCCAACACCAACTCTTCCCTCCTCCCTTCAACCTCCCCCCAAAACCAGTATCAAATACCAAACCAGAACCAGAGGAACAGTGGATACTCCTCATGCCTAGAATCATACCGTGTGATGTGTCTTAATGAGTTGTCGTCTAGTGGATGGAGAAAGTGACACATCTGCAGAGAGAGAGAGAGAGAGAGAGAGAGAGAGAGAGAGAGAGAGAGAGAGAGAGAGAGAGAGAGAGAGAGAGAGAGAGAGAGAGAGAGAGAGAGAGAGAGAGAGAGAGAGAGAGACAGAGAGAGAGACAGAGAGAGAGAGAGACAGAGAGACAGAGAGACAGAGAGACAGAGAGACAGAGAGACAGAGAGAGAGAGAGAGAGACAGAGAGACAGAGAGACAGAGAGACAGAGAGACAGAGAGACAGAGAGACAGAGAGACAGAGAGACAGAGAGACAGAGAGAGAGAGAGAGAGAGAGAGAGAATTCTGTCGGAAAATCCTACAAGTCCAGAGAAATACACCAACTAATGCATGTAGGGCAGAATTGGGCCGCTTTCCAGTAATAATGAAAATACAGAAAAGATCATAAAAATTTTGGCTACATCTAAATTCAAGTCCAAATTCGAGTCTGCAATTTAAAGCACTTCAAACCCAAGAGCTGAGCCCAGAAACGAGCCCTCTCAGTCAGCTGGTGTTGGACCTCACCAACCAAGCTGACAACAGCACTGCTTCAAAAGAAAGAATTCCAATAAACAAAATCATGAACCAATCAAAGGACTCATATATACAACATTGGAAAAACGAAACAAAATCCCAAAGCCGACTAAATTGCTATCTGACCCTAAACAGAGAATATGAATTGGCTGAATATCTCTACTCTGTCAGAGATACGAAGCAGAGACAGATCCTTACCAAGTACAGGCTGAGTGACCACCGATTGGCAATAGAAACCGGCAGACATAAAAAGACATGGCTACCCAAAGAGGAGCGTGTATGTGGTCACTGCACGACAGGGGATGTAGAAACAGAGATGCACTTTCTCCTTTACTGTGATAAATATTCCTCACCAAGAGATTCATTATTTACAGAAATGTCTACATTTATTCCAAATTTTAACTTATTAAACCCAGAGGAAAAACTAAAAATACTCATGGGCGAAGGAGCAATGGCTCCTCTTGCAGCCAAATATGTATTTGCCTGCCATAGCCTGAGGGACACTGAATAATAACATCTGCATAGTAAGCAGTATTATGACTGTTACTTATTATGACTGTTATTGTTATTGCTGTTATTGTTATTACTATTATTATTGTTGTTTATCATTCCAAGTAGTAATGGTATGGGTGGTAATGGTAATGATAGCAGTTTAATGATGGTGGTGGTGGTAGTAGTGGTAATGATGATTGTAGTTGTAGTACCAATGTAATGGTGAAGATGACCGTTATTTAGTTATAAGTTAGTTATAGTTTCATTTTTTTTATTACATTACATTCGATTATTGACTGTTTTATTGTTACTATTTTTATATTTAATTTTGTATTATTATTTACTGCCATTCTATATTATTATTTGTCATTGTTTATAATTATATTACAATGTATATTGTATACATTGTTGCTTTGGCAATATTGACACAATGTTTTTCATGCCAATAAAGCAGCTTGAATTTGAATTTGAATTTGAGAGAGAGAGAGAGAGAGAGAGAGAGAGAGAGAGAGAGAGAGAGAGAGAGAGAGAGAGAGAGAGAGAGAGAGAGAGAGAGAGAGATGGGGTTGTTTTGGTATATAATTTTTGTCCTCTTTAATGGACATCAGTTTTCCACCGTGTTAGGTCCTTTTTGTTTGCCACCGTGTTAGGTCCATTCTGGGCTTTCTGTGTTTTGTATGTAACATTTACTGTAATGTTACATTGTGAAGGCTCCTAATGGCCGCCACTGTGCACATACATTAAAAAAATCAAAATAAATATTTTTTTCATAATATTTATTTTAAACGTTTTTTTTGACCCCAAACACTTATGTGAAGGCAATTGAGAAATACATGCACCTCCTCAACTAAGAAAGCTAAATGATACTACTTTCTAAGTTCTAATTCGGACTCTGACGGGAAACCTTTTTGGAAAACATTTCATGCACTCTCCCTCACTGCCTAAGCAAGTCGTGTCAGGGTCTAGCATCTATACAGAGAACATTTTGAAAATATTTGCTTTTAATCCTAGAACCCCTGGACCTCGATGGAGCCCCTTTCATACTAATGAGCAGTCATTCTGTTTGCAACATTCCAACAGTGTAATCACTACATTTCATACAGGCTCTCGCAAAAATAAAAATGTGGTTGTGTTTACGACGGTCTTAAATAACATTAGAATATAAAAAAATCTATATTGCAAATAACACAATAGCATTTTTTGCGAGTTTATGTCACTGTAGGCTTTACGTAAAAACAAACAACAAATTCGAGTGTTCAATACCTTTATTTGTGGACTGCCTTTATTACAACTATAAAAAAGAAAGCATATGTCCTAGAACACAGTAGCAGCTTCTTTTCTAAGGACAAAATGAACAAAATACCCCAACCACCAAGACGCACGGTCAGCAAGACGTGTGGTCAAAGGATGTAAACATCAGTAGCCTAAACATCATTATAAGCGCCAAGTGTGTTTGATAAATAGTGAAAATCAGCACAAAACCAATAGAGGCATTATAATGAAAATAAGTGTCGATATGACAGCCGTCAAAAATAGGACATTATTGTCAGGTTGTGTTTACACGGTGTGCTTCTTCACGCAATGGCTTCAGTTGGAGCATGTCCATGTCCCATAAACAAGGACACCTGGGGAGTGTGTTGCTGATGTGGTTTGTTGCTTGAGATGTAGGGTCTGCTCTCTCAGTGACGACACTGTCACCGGATTGTTCTATCCAAACGGTGCCGTCCCTTCCTCTCTCCTATCACACCGTTTCATTTGGTGGAGGCACCGGCAACTCCTCAGTGCGCACCGTTCTGGCTTTTTTTTGCGATTCGGCCTTGGAGGTGTAGGTCCAGGCTGAGGCTCAGAATCTGAAGGACAATCGTCAGAGATGTCATGATCCATTTCTTCCCCGCCATCTGAGTCGTTTTCATTCAGATTTGGCAGCAACGCTAACGCAGCATGTGCATCCATTCATCAGGGTCTTCTTGCCATTGTAAATCACACACACTCTCAATGTTTACTCCAAGTAGGCCAGCGTAGACTGTGAAGACTGCTTGGATTCGGTGGACTGATGTAGAGTACATACCATTTGGAGATGTATAACTAGAATAGATGAAAACAATTGAATGGCCCTGTTCTTCATTCACAATTGGTGAGTACATAATTCTGCATCGTTTGCTTCCCCTCGCTCATCAATTCACTCACTCTCCCCCTTTCACCCTCATCATACTTGACTTCATTTATTTCATCTGATGTTATATGTGTGAAATTAGTGTAGGTATAGTTTAGGTTCAGTTTCGAGCAATTATCGGGGTGATTATCAACAGTCTACGGCACCTTCAACTGTCGGGAGGAACGGCAGAGCAGGCCTTCCTGTCTAGAGGGGTGCACAAAGGGAAAACCGTTTCAAACATGACATGCTCTACTAAAACTGGTTGTAACTCCAGTTCTGTTTGTGATTCGAAGATTCTAACAACAACAGCGTGTCAAGGACTGAAGGGGGCATGACTTTAAAATGGCAGAGTAATACATTCTTTAAATTCATGAGCAGTCCAAATGACTGCTTTAGCGGTTCTAGTGTAAATCAACACGTTGTCTTTGCAGGCCTTTTATTTGAAAGAAATTGTGGTTTAATTGACCCTGGTCAGTCAATCGACTGCTCTACCGTCTACCAGCCTCTAAATGGCAGGATGGAAGATCCGTCATCTTTTAGTGAATCTTAGTTGTCATTTCAACGACTCTCTTGTGATGTGCTAGACACCCTGCTTAAAACTGCTGTAAAAACATTAAATAAACACCGGGGCTGATTTTCTTGATCCTTTCTTGCTGCAGCTTTCTGCTCCCCTGATTGTAGAATCATTTACACATATTTTTAATCAGAAAATGATCTCAGGTGCTATCCCTGGGGTCTGGAAGGCTGCCCATGTGCTCCCTCTCCACAAAGCTGGTGACCCGTCTGACATGAATAATTATCGCCCAATCTCTTAACTGTCTAGCCAAGCGGAAAGTTTAGAATCTTTCATCTCCACTCAGCTTAGATCATTTTAGCTTCAAAATGGTGGCGAAGGATGTCGTTGCTACTTAACGCGGATCCAAGTTCCGTTTTGAGATCCACCGGCGTTATTGGCAGAAGGTTAGCTGGATATTTCTGACTGGTTTTGGAACTGTGACAACGGGCAACCTTTACCCACTTGGCACGATGGGATATGTAGGGATTTTGCCAAAACAGCCAGAATCACAGTCTTTTACCTTTAACTTTTAAAAACGGACTATCGTATTTGTTGATTAAAGCAGACTTTATGATATAATGAGTAATCCAGGAATGTCACAAGTTAATTGACATGAGAAAACTTGATAAAATAGCAAGTCTAAAGAGCACAATGACTACAGTAAATGGCTAAATTACTTCTGGACACAAAGGGTGCGTGGATCTCCTCCTCCTCACCACTCTATAGGGCTTGCCTTTTGTTAAATATCAGAAATATCAGTCGTCTTTCATTCCGGCTTTAGATTATGACGGTATTGTCTTTATGAATGCAGCTGCCACTGTATTGAAGCCATTGGACACAGTTTAACATAGCGCACTGTGCTTTATTACGGGTGATAGGTTCAGTACACATCCCTGTGTTCTGGATCAGAAAGTAGTCTGGCCCTCTCTTAAGTCTCATAGATCATTGATCTCCAGAACTCTCGAAGGTTGGATGTTTTGGTGCCACTAGTGGCAATTCAGATGGCTGGTTGCTAACTTTTTTACTGACGAACGTGTTTGTTTTTCACGATCGTGTTTTGTAACGTACTTTTCTTAAATTGTTTGTAAATATTGTATGTTTCTATTGCGTTGGAATTGTATGTATTGTGAAATTGTATGATTGTGTGCAGAGATCCCTTACAAAAGCCTTGGTCTAAACAGGATTCCAGGATTCCCTGTTTAAATAAATCCTAATAAATAAACAATAGAAAATGTATAAATGAAACATCAAACTCTACCACCTCTCTCCACTCAATGAAACAAATCCTTGTGTGTCTGCCGCTCCTGTCAACTATCATTTACCTCTGTTTTCCCCTACACCACCCACATTCTGAGCATGACATAATGCTCATTTCCACAGCCCAACTAAAGACAATGAATAACAACACCAATGTGCCTGACACACACACACACGCATGCACACACACACAGCTTTGTTTTCGTGAAATTTCAGGACGTTTTGGGGAGTAAAAATGTTTGACCATTAAAAATCTTATTTTCCCTAACCTCTAACATCCCGAGTGGTGCAGCTTACTAAGGCACTGTATGTCAGTGCTAGAGGTGTCACTACAGACTCTGGTTTGATTCCAGGCTGTATCACAACTGGCCGTGATTGGGAGTCTCGTGGTACGGCGCTCAATTGGCCCAATGTTGTCCGGGTTAGGGTTTGGCCAGGGTAGACTGTCATTGTAAATAAGAATTTGTTCTTAACTGACTTGCCTAGTTAAATAAAGGATTTTTTTCCCCAATAACCCTAACCCTAACCTTACCCCCAAAACCCTAACCCTTAAGCTTAAAATAGCATTTGAAAAAAATATAAATAAAATTCAGGACATGAAACAAGTCCTAACTTTAAAAAAAAAGTTGTTTTCCTACCTTGTCAGGACATTCGGGGGAATTCTTAGGACATTGGGGTCCTGATAAGGTAGAAAAACAAGTCCACACACACACACACACACACACACACACACACACACACACACACACACACACACACACACACACACACACACACACACACACACACACACACACACACACACACACACACACACACACACATACACACACACACACACACACACACCGATCAGTACACATCTGCCGGAGAAAGGAAAGAGAAGCAGTGTCTAGACAGAGGTGATACATCAATGCTATTCAACATTAACAAAGACCATGCCAAAACTAGATGAATCATACCCTGTGTAAATAAGTTCAGTACAGGCAGAGAGAATACACAAACATCCATTCATTTGGCGTTTGGCGCTCTTCCCATTGAATAATCTCCACATTTATTATGTTATAATATGTTTTATGGAAGAGATATGTTATTTAGTTGAAAATAATGACAAACTCACTACCATACCATGAGTCATGTACGTGATCAGTGATCAGTACACTCACTGATCCTGAATTACCCAGTTCCTTGTTCTGGAATTCCAGGGAAAATATAGAAAAATATTCCTTTGCAGATATTACAGTAATCCCAGTGTTTACGTTGGTAAACATTGTTAGACAATTGGAGATAAGGTCGTAGCTCTGTGTCCGCCCTAGACCCAGACGAAAACAAACCTCTTCCAAAAACGAAAGCGCTGAAGTGAAATAATGTATGTGTTATCTGGGAAGATTGTGTGTGTGTGTGTGTGTGTGTATTTCTGTAGGCTAGTTGTGTATTTGTGTGTTTGTGTGTGGGTGATTTTTCTTGGATTCTTGGTTCTGTTCCAAGCTTTCTCTGTTTGGCAGCCGGTGATTTTGTGGTGTGTGATAAGCACCAAGACAGGAAAGTTGAGATGGAATCTGCCTGTGTTCTTCTTATTTTTGCTGTTTGTTTCAGGCGCGTCTGATAGTGTAAACACACAGTGAAACTGCTCCGATACGTTTCAGAGGTTATCTGATCAGTAATTGTCATGTCTCTTTTGAGAAGGCATGCCATTGATTCTCAAGTTCTATCTACCAAAGTAATCCGCACCAGTCAGCTTGCTTCGTTTAAACTGGGGTGGCTGTCACACACACACACACACACACACACACACACACACACACACACACACACACACACACACACACACACACACACACACACACACACACACACACACACACACACACACACACACACACACACACACACACACACACACACAGGAAAGAAATACGACGTCACCCCATTTAGTTCTCAGTGTGTGTGTTACCATGCATCACAGAGACACGATAAGATTTTAGTTGTTTTTCTAATTAGAAGTTACTGGAACTGTGATCATTATTTCTCCCTCAATTAAATGATACAGCCTCTTCCATAAAAGCAGCAGCTAATCAGTTTGTAATTAATACTCTGGATTTTCTCTCCTAGCATGCTGTTTGCCATTCACACACAAAAAAACTGTATTTAAAGATGAGCCGATGCTTTTATGTGCTTGATAGTGAATGCATTAGTACATTGCTGTGTATCTAATCACACAATTGCTAATACTACCGTTTCTCATGTTGTCCTAGCTGATCTGCAAAATACTGCTTTAATAAAAACTGAACACATCATATTCTCAGTCTTTCTCTGTGTGTTGTATAACTTTGTTAGTGAAGTTGTGTTATTAGTTCTCAGAGATCTATGTGTGTGTGTGTAGTATGTGTGCTCGTATGAGTGTGTTGATATGAATTCTTTGGTGGTTCTGAGGTTGAGGTCATATTTAGTAGTAACCCGCGTGTAAACAGTCTAGAATCACTGTTGGGGCTCTGCTGGGTAATATCCATAATGTTGAGTCGTAGTTGTTGTTTTCTGTAGCATACTTATACAGTACCAGTCAAAAGTTTGGACACCTACTCATTCAAGGGTTTTCTTTATATTTACTATTTCCTACATTGTAGAATATTAGGGAAGACATCAAAACTATGAAATAACACATATGGAATCATGTAGTAACCAAAAAAAGGGTTTAACAAATCAAAATCTATTTTAGATTTTAGATTCTTCAAATTTGTCACCCTTTGCCTTGATGACAGCTTTGCACACTGTTGACATTTTCTCAACCAGCTTCATGAGGAATGCTTTTCCAACAGTCTTGAAGGAGTTTCCACATACGCTAAGCACTTGTTGGCTGCTTTTCCTTCACTCTTTTATTATTTTGTAAATTTTATTTAAACTTTATTTAACTAGGCAAGTCAGTTAAGAACAAATTCTTATTTACAATGACGGCCAAACCCGGACAACGCTGAGCCAATTGTGCATCACCCTATGGGACTCCCAATCACGGCCGGTTGTGATGCAGCCTGGATTTGAACCAGGGACTGCAGTGACGCCTCTTGCACTGAAATGTAGTGCCTCTGCACCACTCGGGAGCCCAAACCATCTCAATTGGGTTGAGGTTGTGTGATTGTGGAGGCCAGGTCATCTGATGCAGCACTCCATCAATCTCCTTCTTGGTAAAATAGCCCTTACCCAACCTGGAGTTGTGTTTTGGGTCATTGTCCTGTTGAAAAACAAATGATAGTCCCACTAAGCGCAAACCAGATGGCGTACCGCTGCAGAATGCTGTATTAGCCATGCTGGTTAAGTGTGCCTTGAATTCTAAATAAATCACCAGCAAAGCACCCCACACCATCACACCTCCTCCTCCATGCTTCACGGTGGGAACCACACATGACATTTGTTCACCTACTCTGCATCTCACACACACAGCGGTTGGAATTATCGAACCAAAGGACAGATTTCCACTGGCTAAATGTCCATTGCTTGTGTTTCTCGGCAAAAGCAAGTCTCTTCTTCTTCTTATTGGTGTCCTCTAGTAATGGTTTCTTTGCAGCAAATCTCCTTTGATCAGTTGATGTTGAGATCTGTCTGTTACTTGAACTCTGTTAACCATTTATTTGGGCTGCAATCTGAGGTGCAGTTAACTCTAATGAACTTATTCTCTGCAGCAGAGGTAACTCTGGGTCTTCCTTTCTTGTGGCGGTCCTCGTGAGAGCCAGTTTCATCACAGCACTTGGTGGTTCTTGAGACTGCACTTGAAGAAACTTTGAAAGTTCTTGAAATTTTCCAGATTGACTGACCTTCATGTCTTAAAGAAATTATGGACTGTCGTTTCTCTTTGCTTATTTGAGCTGTTCTTGCCAAAATATGGATTTATTATTTTACCAAATATATATTCTGTATACCACCCCTACCTGATTGGCTCATAAAGAAGGAAATAAATTCCATAAATTAATATTTAACAAGGCACACCTGTTCATTGAAATGCATTCCAGGTGACTACCTCATGAAGCTGGTTGAGCGAATGCCAGGAACATGCAAAGCTGTCATCGAGATAAAGGGTGGCTACTTTGAAGAATCTAAAATATATTGTGATTTGTTTAACACTTTTTTGGTCACTACATGATTCCATATGTGTTATTTCATAGTCTTGATGTTTTCACTATTATTCTACAATGTAGACAATGATAAAAATAAAGAAAAACCTTTGAATAAGTAAAAACTTTTGACTGGTACTCTACATGGAAAGGGAAACCACTCAGTGGATCATTTTCAGGATATTCCGAGAATCAGAAAATTGCTCAATAGAGACGTGTTGTAATTTCAAACAAATATGCAGGAAATGCATTTCTGTCTCTCTCTTTCTCTCTCTCTCTTGCTCTCTCCCTCTCTCTCTTTCTGTTGCACTTTGTCGCTCTCTCATTCTCTCTCTCTGACTGGATAAGGATCAGGGATGAGCTCAGGTGATTACACTCTTTAGGCCATTGCTAATTGTAAGGTCTGTGCACTAAGTACTGTGAGAGTATTAATTAAAGCAGCCCGTTAATCAAGCCCTTTGGCATGTCAAGCAGAGAGAGGAGAGAGAGAAAGCAATATTTCTGCTCTTCTTGTTCCTGTTCACCTCAAACCTGTGTGTGTGTGTGTGTGTGTGTGTGTGTGTGTGTGTGTGTGTGTGTGTGTGTGTGTGTGTGTGTGTGTGTGTGTGTGTGTGTGTGTGTGTGTGTGTGTGTGTGTGTGTGTGTGTGTGCGTTTGTGATTTATGTTCCTCCGAAACGGCTCCAATGCCCTGCGGACAGGGAGAGGTACGAGGACAGAAGGAGGTGGATGGGGTTGGAATGGAGATACGCCCTCCCTTTCCTCCATGGACGACACACACATGCATGTGTCCGAGTATGAACACAATGAGTATCTAACTCAGTGCTTGTTTGATATTTGTTGAGCAGATTTGATGCCATTGACTCACATAACATGGTTTAACGGTAATTTAACATCACAACTCAAGTTCAACTAGTTCATGGCTGTTTGTCTAATTCTGCTTCCCTCATTCTCTAAAAAACCATTGACATTCAATAGCAATGAATATGGAAGTGTTCAGTCGCCTATTCTATTGGAGTCAGGGTAAAGCAGACACTACTCTGTTTCTTTTATGAAGTCCCTTTTTATTGAACAAACACAGTCATGTTTGGTTATGTAAAACCTCCACAGTTCAGACAACGCCTTGCACTTTGTCCTCATGCCAAAACTCCATCTTCCACTTCCAACCTCTTAAAAAGTTAAAATTATACATTGGTTTTATGTTAAAGCTCTCCGACAAGTGCTCTGGGTCTTTAATTTATACATATGCATGTATTTAAGCTTCTAAATATGCAGGCCGGTGTTTCAGGAAGTGAACGAGTGGGAATCCTATTATCTCCTAACTCTTAGATGTAGTGCAGTAAGCCCTGTGACTGGGAGCAGGAGTGGGGCTGGGGAAGACAAAAGGCTTCAATGCTAAGCAACCAAGGTGATTTTAATCGTGCGTTCTTAAAGAAAGAATGAAAGAAAGAAAAAGTAACATCTGAAAACCAATTCGCTGCACAAAGGGCCCGTGTGTTCCCCGATGGCAAGGATCGAAGGAAAAAAAGAGACAAAGAAGAATGATTGAAAGAACGAAAAGAAAGAGTTTTTTTTAAACAAGGTGCTCCGTTGGAGGACTAGGGGTTGGGGTTGGAGGAGAAGGGGGGAGCGAGGGAGGGTGGGATGGAGGGAGACGGGGGTGGGTAGAATTAGGAACCCCCCTTCAATCAGCCAAGCTCATTTATTTTTTTCTTCTTCTCTCCATCGCCTCCCCCTAAACCGGAGGACGTCATTTTCATGTCCATTCCCACTCTCTCTTCTCTCCCGTTGGCGGCAGTAGCAACCTCCCCCAAACAACCACCCAACTCCCATCCTGCGACTGCAGCCTGCCGGCCTCCACTCATCTCCAAAATGGCTAATGGGGGTTGGAGGATGATGTTCAATTTGTACAGAGTCTAAAACTAAAAAGGGTCTATGAGAGATGGGCCGGGCCCGGGTCGGGTTTCCCTAATGGCTGCAGTCGGATCAGGCTCCTGCACTCTGATTGGCCTGTTAAATTATTTCCTGGGCTCGCAGCCCAACTAGGACCCCTTCATCTCTTTGTCCTGCAGATAGAGGGATAAAACACTCTAATGAAGAGGAGGAGAAGGTCAGGATAACTACAATCCGGAAACTAATGAAGGAGATATGAAACGTTCAGTCGCTTGGTTCAGTATAAACCAGTGCTGTGTGGTTAGTGATTAGAAAAGGGAAATTCATATTCTGATTCACCCAGTAGATGTTTGACAGAGTTAACATGAACTTTTCAGGCCTAGGGTTCACCCAATTGTTCCATCTTGTTTTTTGTTTTCCAGAAGACAGATAAAAAAGGAGAAAAGGGGAGTAGTGTTTTGGTACTGTATTGTATTTACAGTAGCCTACTTGAGTTTCAGTGTGACCTGACGATGGTCTAAACAGAGCAACTAGCTCTCACAGTCTCACGTCAGAATTAGATGCTTTTTCCTGTTTCTCAAACGTCACATTTTTAAGTTGTTGCAAATGCTACCTTTTTAAGGTTAGGGTTGAGTTTAGGCATTCACTCCAAATGTTTAAGGTTAGGGTTGAGTTTAAGCATTCACTCCAAATGTTTAAGGTTAGGGTTGAGTTTAGGCATTTATTCCGAAATCTTAAGGTTAGACATTAACTTCGAATGGTTAAGGTTAGGGTTAAGGTTTGGGATAGGCTTAAAACAAACATCTCAAAAACAACATTCTATCGCTGGATTTGGACTTGAAACCTTTAGAATCAGAGGCAGATGCGTACACCCATCCAACATCCCCGTCCAAATGCCCCAGCAAAACCAAAACCTACTTTGAAGGTAACAGCGCTCACTGTTGCCCCTAGTGTCCGGTTTCTACATCAACGTCCTCAGACATGGATGGATGTCGAATACTGACTTGTATCACGGGTGACCTGCCGGAAACAGAGATATACTGTAGACTGGGTATTCATTCGAAATCATTCAGATGAATGATAATGTTAGTGAAACGTAGCATTTGGTTTCACAAAGTAGGACAAGTCCTCCGCGTGCATTTCCTGTGCAGTTTATGTCCATGGTTTGACTGGTGCTTATCAGCTATAGGAAAACGAGTTGAATGGACATTTACATACACATACACACTTTGAGAAAGTGTTTTGTATTGTTGTGGCCAGATAGTTTATGTCGTGGTTTCTTGTGTCCTATTTTTCAAAAAGTAGTCAGATGTTAGTGACAACCATCAAGATACAGGTGAGATTATTGCCATGGTAAAGCTCCGAGGCTTGCTAGCGGAGAGACCAAGAGGGCCTTTCTGAAATCTGCCCTGGTTTTGCCACGAGAAATACAGACACATATACCAGCATTTCCACACTGCTCTACTAAAAGATAACCGACAGGCCTGAAACACAGGTAAGATAGACGGGTGGTTTCATAGACCCTGATTAATTTAGGCTAAAGTAAGCTTAATTCAGTTCAATGTCAATTTCCTCACCGTTGATTTACTTGTGATTATGTACAGTACTTCTGAATATGTCTGTGACTGGGACTTAAAATTAAGATTAACCATAGAACCGGACCAATTTTTCACCATGAAGCTAAAAGGATCCTAAATCTCGATTAAAGAGAAATTTAGTCGAGGAGTGGTCTTGATGTGGGTCTGTGAAACCAGCCCCCATGCAGTGTGATTGTACTGTAGCTGAGAGGAGAAAATAGGAGGGTGGTTAAGTTAGAGGAAGTATAGCACGGCAGAACGTCGAGTTACAGTGGCAGATGAAGGTACATTAACTATTTTTCATTACTGTTTAACTTATCCACGGTCTTTCACAATCCTTTTACCCAGGTCAATGAAAAATTAACTGGAAATGTAGAGACCTCCTCGGGCAATCGCTCCTCTCCAATTTTTCAAATGTGCTTAAAATTGTGGGAGTGGAGAGAGAGAGAGAGAGAGGAGAGAGAGAGAAGGAGAGAGAGAGAGGGAGAGAGCTTTGGCAATGTTAACACATGTTTCCTATGCCAATAAAGCCCCTTGAATTGAATTGAATTGAGAGAAAGGGAGAGTTGTGTTAAAACATATTTTTCTAAAAAGCCCTACAATTCTCGATGTCGATAATGTTGAGAGTTTTCACTTAATTAAACTTGTGCACGCAGTGCAAAGTTTAAAAGGAAAAATATCACATGTCGTGCCGTGAAAATGAGCAAATTATCCAATACAAATTAATTAGTGTTGTGAATCCGTGTTCAGAGCCATGAATTGCATTTAGAAAATTAAGAAGATACGGTTTCTGAGTCTAGTTGTGTGAGTGTGTATAATTTATTACTCGCGAATTCAAAAAGCAGAAGAAGACACTTCATAAACAGAACCTCTCTAATTTTATACATTAGGATGTTGGAATGATTTTCATAATGGATATCCCCTAGAACTACATTCGGTGGAGTTTTTTAATTAAAATAAATATGGAAATAAGGCCAAGTGAAATAGATAGACATCGTTCTTGACATCCAAGGATAAACCTAGCCACAGGTTATGAATATGCGTCTGTCTTTGAATAAATCATCTCTTTTTGAGGTTTCTGGAGCTGGATTTCCAGAGCTCTTTCTTGTTTTATGGAATAAAGGTCAACTCTTTCAAAGGTGCCTACTTGACCTCTAACCTTGAACCAACCACCCAATCGGCTTCTCAGGTCTTTGAGGCAATGTTTGCTCTATGAGAAACCAATACAAACATGACTTTAGGATCGACGTTAACATAGTAATAATTGGGCCATAAGAATTCGGCTCAAAATGTATAAAGGTAACAAGGTCTATAGAAGTTTTAAAGGCAATGTTCACCTTTCTTGATTTTTTTTTTTAACAAGACTTCTTAAGGATCTACCAACAGTGATATCTCTATCATCTTTGACTCTATCGTCTTTGGCATTTGAATATGAATGTGATGAAGGCGACAGGCGAAATATTCCCCGATACTTCAGACGTGTGTTCACACACCCTGATGAAAGGTGAGGATCTGCACTGTAGTCTGTGGTTGCTCCGTTCGTCTTCTCCTTAAGAGGCAGACTACATACACTCTGTCCACTCTTAACCACTTCCAGTCTTATCTGGCGTCCCCATTGAATACACCTTCAGACATCGTGTTCATTAAAGCCTTTCATATCATTGTTTTCTTCCTGTCTAACATACATTCCGTCGCTCTCACAACTTTGGCCGGAAGGGTCTGTGCGTGTGAGCGTATGTGTGAGTGTACGCACGCTTCGTAGTCCCTCACACTCTGCTATTATTCGCTCCTGAATGAACGTGCGGGCGTTGAAAATGGAGGGATGGAAAGAAAGAGAAGACGAGGCTGGGAGTTAATTAACGTGGTGTCGGAGAAACAGGCATAGTAGTACACCACTGTAAAAAGACTTGACATTGAGATGGACGGATAAGTCATTAATTGGTTTTCTTATTGGTACAATGGGCTGCATGCGGCAGAAGAGAAGAGAGGAAGGTCAAGGCTTTGACTTTGACAGGAACCACAACTATATTACGTGTCCTAGCAGCCAGGACTGGGTTGGCTTGTGTGTGGAGGAATATGAAAGGGGGGACAGATGCAAAGTTGATGGCAGATTGCGAGGCTGTGAAACAAAGTAATTAGACCTAAAGGTGTGTTCTGGGGTGATGCCGGTCAGCACAGCCGGGCCTCCTCAATCTGCAACCCACCGCACATTACATTTGCCTGCTTGCTTGTTTGTTTTCTTCAACATTCCCTTCTCGCTTCTCTTCCTCCTCTTCCTCCTCCTCCTCTTCCTCCTCCTCCTTCTCATCCTCAGCTGCTCTCTAGAGGGAGGCTGTGGCACTCAGCTGAAACGCATATAATTTCGGGGCTGAGATGAACGCAGGCGATAGGGCGAGGAGGGGGAATACGGAGAGATAATTACGGGCGATACTCATGATTGTGAACGCGGCCGTGTGAAAAGGTGGGCCGCAAGATAAAACACTCATCAGAGAGGAGAACGAGAGAGGGCCGGGGTAAACAAACACAGGGAAGGAGGGAACAAGAGAGAGAGGGAGGGAAAGAGAGAGAGGACCATAGTGGAATAGAATGACAAGGGTAAAGGCATTGAGATGAAGGGAGATTAAGGTTATGGCTTGAATCTAAAGGCATTCAGACCGTATTAGAAACAGTAGGGACAAACATAATATCAAGTCACATGTCATCTGAATCGGCTCTGTGGAGATCTTCTATTGAAAGTGAACCAATCTGCAAGACAGAAATCTAAGGGCGTTTGAGATGGATGCTCATGTTTGTATTCACAATAATGTAATACCATTTCACTGTTATTAACCTTTGAGACCAAAAAGTGATGAAACAAAAAAAGAACTAGGAATCTTTTAAATTAAAAATAAGAAATTCATATAATTATCTAGTAAAGGGTAATCAAACGTTTTACTTATTTAGCATTGCTCACAAATCATGGGCCTGAACCCACATAAATTATTTGCCTAGGATAAATAAGAGTGGCTATGATAAACCCCTGACATGTTTAATTTTACTGGCTTTTGGTGTGGAACACTTTGGGTACATCTGTAAATGATAAAAGCCGTCTAAGGTGTCTTCAATCAGAAAAGAAAGAATGGTCCTATCTTTGGATGTCAGACCAAAGTGTGTGTGTGTGTGTGTGTGTGTGTGTGTGTGTGTGTGTGTGTGTGTGTGTGTGTGTGTGTGTGTGTGTGTGTGTGTGTGTGTGTGTGTGTGTGTGTGTGTGTGTGTGTGTGTGTGTGTGTGTGCAAGTGCAAGTGCAAGTGCAAGTGCAAGTGTGATGTGTATATACTCGGACAGGTGTACATGCTTGTGGTCAAAGTGTGTGTGATTTTTATCACTCTCTCTCTCTTTCTCTCCTTTGTCATCACCTACACCTCTGCATGAGAGCAGACACAGATAATGCTTCATGGCAGTAATGATAAGGAGCCTCCACTCGTGTCACATCAGAAAACCCCCCACAGCAAACCCAAATGACTGCAGTCTTATCAGCGATCTCACACTTAATGCAACTCCATTTTGAAGTAATGCGTGCCTTTTCATCCACAAATGGATTTGAGATTTCAAGCCTCTTAATACTGATTTGTATACTTTGTCCTCAGAAGGATATTACTACCCGCATATCATCAGCGAAATGCTTTGCAAATGTTACACTGATATGGTGATAGTGTACTAAGAATTTTGAGTGAGCTCAAATATTGATTCAGTATATTTTATGTTATGTGAGGGTTGAAGATAGGTTTTGCATTTGTCATTTTACTGTTTGGAGACCCGTTTGGTATTGGTCTGTGGGTGTGCGCATTCGCCCGTCAATTGTGCGCGTGGGGGCGTGTGTGTGTTGGTGTGTGTGTGATGGTGTGTGTGTGTGAGAGAGAGAGAGTTCAAGGATATGTGTGCTTGACCTGTGGCCTGCTATCTGATCAGTCCTTCCGGTTGTAAAACTTTGTCTTATCTCTTTTTTATCGAATTCACATGAAAGTCCCCATACCAGAACATTCTCAGAAATAAACAACCGTGAAGACTTTTAACCGTTTACGTCAAATTCAAATCATCAACCATTGAACCTCATGATAGTTATGGACATACCACAGTTCTTACAGAAACAGCACGATCCTCTCAGTTGCATTGAGAAGTTCCTTCTTACTTTTCTCACTTTTCAAGAAAATATGAGAAATTAACTCAACACTTTCTCTTCTGCTTGTATCATTTACATTTCTCAGTCAAGATCAATTCATCTGAACCGTCTCGGAATGTATTCCTCGCCGATAAAACCCGAATTAATTTATCAAACTGTCTTTAAATAAATGCAGTTGTCAAGCGGGTCCAGAGGACCGAGTCGGCGGAAGGAAGCGTGATGGAAGCGGGATTTATTAAAACTCTGTCTCCTCTCTCATCCCTCCTCTGTGGATGCATTCATCTTACTGACGAGGGAATATGAGTTAGATTCCAATCACTGCTCAAGGTGCTTTATTGGTGTGTTTTTTGAAGGTGTTTTTAGGTGAGCCTGTCTCTGTCTGCCACTGTATCAGACTGGGCTTTCACAAATAACTAATGGAATCTCCCTCAGATGTTCCACAGCCCATTTCATATCTATAATTGTACAGGTTATAAATCATATTGGAGGGATTTAAATGTCTGATTCTTTTTTATGTATACGCTGACCACGGAAGGCGATGAGGTGATGGGTGGGTTGAGATTGTAGTGTTATTAAAGAAAAATAAGACGCGTCTGAGTGCATGCCAAAATTGCAAATGACGCTAGCAAAATGTTTTCATTCCTACAAGGACACACTGTCCGAAAGTGTTGGAAAAAATGTTTTGGATGACACAAAATGGAATATCGTTCAGGTCAGTTATGTCATTGTATAAGACCTCTGGGCAAAATCGAAGCCTTGAACCCTGCCCTTTATGCCTACAGTAATGCCCCTCTCTCTTTTGCGTTTTATCCTCAACAGCAACCAATGAGTGACTGCAGTGTGATACAGACAGGGACTGACATGAATTTGTGTTTAGGTCTGTGTTGACTCTTCCTATGTTGTTGTGAACCAACGAAGCTAGATGTATATATTGCTCCAGCATACGAGTCCACTTACTATAAACCCCAGATACAGATTTGTCTCATTATGCAACTATGAACGTTCTTCACGTTATCTCTCCCAGATCCTAGACTCGGATGGTTGGATAAACAAGGCTCTTTTCCGAATTGTGTTTGGAGAGGGAATTGTGCCCGCCACGACTGGGCTCGACGTCGGAGCGGGGAGAGAGGCAGAGTCCACTTTGTGGAACACACTGGGCGGATATCAGGAGCAGATGTCCTGTCTGTCATGTAACATAGAGGTCTGGCCTGGGAGTTGCTTACAATGTCGTAATGTAGCACTGCTCTACGAGGTAAATAACTCAGCTCACCTTGCCCGGCTCCATTTCTGCTTCTCCGTTTTGGAGGGCAGGGTTAAATATGAATAACAATATTGTAAAGGTTGTGTGTCTATTTCTTGTACTTAGAGCAGGGTAGAAAGAGCTGGTTTTCCAGGCAGTGCTCCCCCAGCCCCTAGTGGTCAATGTGTGAATCTCTGCTTGGTTTCACTCTCACTGTATTTCCATAGAGAAAAGGAAGTAAAGGAAGAGACGGACTGAGAGAAAGCCTATTACAGTTTTTTACAATCACTTTGGCACTAATTTCAGAACCTTGTGGTCATTTTTCAAAGCTCTAGACACACAACTCAAAACGGTCATCACTTGTAACACAGGCTGTCCAATGTTCAAAACATTGCATTGTGCATTCATATCTTTAAAGAAACCTTGCACTTGCAGAATCATTGGTTCAAATAACTCATTTATCATGAAATACCATAGGAACATTCATTTAGATCACCCACACATAAGATACCGATAGTTTCACTGTGTAGTTGTTCGTACAATCATTAAATATTGTAGTACAAAATGTGATACATGTTTCATTATGCTACTACACGTAAATACATCACTGTAAAAGGACTAGTAGAGAGAACACTACAGGCACAGTGGAATCATTGAACAAAATATGACATTTATTGATGAAATACAATAAAATCACAACATAGGTTTCTTTGAATCAAAGCAAAAATAATTAGCTACAAAAAAAGAAAAAACAGTTAAAGGTCAACTGCAGTGTTCCTCACCTGGCTTACTGTAAAAAGCTAAACAAAAGATTGATTACTGTACTTCTATATTTCCATCAACCCTGTCTTGTGGATTTGGCCATAGGTTCTCATCCACATCACAATGGATGTTTTCATTAGCCAAACATCTTGGGAAGAATCTTCGGGCATGGCGAATCCAGGCCTGACACTCGTCTGCCGTGATGTCATTGCATGCGTCATCCATGGCCTGGAGAAGGGTGGCTTGTTCGTGAGGGCGCCTATCATATACCTTCCACCTCCATGTGGAGAAAAATTCCTCAATCGGGTTTTAGGAAAGGAGAGTATGGGGGTAAGTACAGGGTGGTAAATTGTGGATGGGCCTGAAACCATGCTTGCACCATTTGAGCATGGTGGAACCTGACATTATCCCACACAATGACATAGGTCATGCCATCAGCTCTACAGACCTGATTTAGTCCATCAAGGAAGGTTACATTCATAACAGCGAATCATGTGGCTGCCTGCAACTCAATATATAGAGTATATAGAGTAGAGAGCTTTAGATGATGTTCGACCAAACATTAGAACGGACAAGATGCGTAATCTAAGCAACTTTGACCGTGGTATGATGTTGATGCTACACATGGTGATTCCAGCATCTCAGAAACAGCTGCCTTCCTGGGATTTTTATGCACTACAGTCTCTAGAGTTTACAGAGAATGGTGCGATAAACAAAACACATTCAGTAAGCGGCAGTTCTGTGGGCAAAAACACCTTGTTAATGAGAGAGGTCAGCGGAGAATGTCCAGACTCATTCAAGCTAAGAGAAAGGCCACAGATGCTCAAATAACAGCTGTTTTAAACAGTGGTGTGCAGAAGGGCATCTCTTAACGTACAACACCGTGAATAATTCAGGCTGTTGTGGAGGAAAAAAGGGGTCCTACCCAGTACTAGATAGGTGTACCTAATAAAGTGGCCAGTGAGTGTACAGTAATGTCAAATCTGAAAACATGGTCTGGAAAAGTGGTACATGGGACCATAGAAACAGTGTCTGATAAAGAACGATGATGAAATATTACATCCATAGATAATGTAATCCAATTGGTTCATGTTCCATGGTAATTGGTGTCAATGGATCTCGTTATCCTGAAACTTTCATGATCTAAACATGGAATATTGTTTGTCAGTTTCCATAAAACTATGCATTAAGAGTAATGCAACAGGTACTTATCATTTTGAGCAGTTGTATCAATTGATAGTTAGATCATTGTAATGAAATGAATAGACAGTCATCTCAGATGTAATGCGTGAATTGCATTTTGAAATGGTAATACTGTGATGTTAAGTTGTGTCATTTTGAACCGGTGATTTTAGTTCAATGAACAAATGATCTTAGCTTTATGTGTATTGTATCCAAGCAATTGGAAAAATTTGCATTTTGATCTTTGGTTGTGAGTTTTGTGTCTAGAGTTTGAAAAATGACATCAAGGTTCCGAAATGAGTGCCAAAGTGATTGTAAAAAATTGTATTTACCTCGTAGGCCAGTGCTACACTACGACATTGTAAGCAGCTCCCAGGCCAAACCTCTATGTTTCATGACAGAGTAATGGAGGGAGAGGCACCTCATTTGAAATACAGGTCTGGCCTCCAAGCATCTCTCCTTCTGCTATAAAACAGTTCCAGGCCGATCTACATCCCAGGGTTATTCTAGCTGCAGGGGATTGTTTAACAAAGGTGACGGTCTGAGCACAACTAAACAGACTCTAGTGCTATTCTCTGGTTAATTCTTGATACTGTTGCTTGACATACACAGAGGATATCGACATCTCATCAAGACTCGGGACACGAGTAGAGCTGAATAATAAGTACAGCAGATAGGAAACTTTGTGATGATCAGTCTCTCTCTCTCTCTCTCTCTCTCTCTCTCTCTCTCTCTCTCTCTCTCTCTCTCTCTCTCTCTTTCTCTCTCTGTATCCCCCCCTCTCTCTCTCCCTCTCTCTCTCTCTCTGTCTCCCTCTCTCTCTCTCTCTCTCTCTCTCTCTCTCTCTCTCTCTCTCTCTCTCTCTGTCTCCCTCCCTCTCTCTCTCTCTCGGTCTAATTAATTAAAGCCAGTGGTTTCTGTCCGTTTTTCTCTCTTTGTTTTTCTCACTACAGCCTGTTACCAATCCCCTCTGAGTGCTTCAACTCCCTCCATCCCTCCTCTCATCCCTCCTTCCCTCCTTTCCTCCACTCAGCCCTCCATCCCTCCTCTCATCCCTCCCCTCCTCTAGTCATTTAAACTTTTTTAGAATAATTGCGATGTTATCTGGATCATAATTGCGGTATAATTAGGAGAGGTAATTCTCACATGGAGCTCACTCAGGTCTGATGTCGTGGCGTGAGCAGCATGTGGTTGGAGGTTAAACTGAGAGCCAGAGAGATGTGAGTGACTGGCAGAGTGAAAGGGACTGGGTTGCAGTGTAGTTCATTGGATGCATTGCAGAATTTTCAATAGAGGAATATCGGTCATTTGTAAACCTAACACGAATTTGCTTTCACTAGTTTAACGATAAAACGTGTAAAAAGTAAATGGCACGTCTGAATGAGTTATTTTGGATTAGCAACGTTAGTGAAGTGCATCTGTGAATTGAATCAACCATTCAACTGTCAGATTCACTGTGAGGCCCTTTTGGTTTTCTTCGTATTAGGTCACTCAGATGACAGTAGGTTACAGTTATCTCTGTCCTCCATAAGGGGTGTGTATACTGAGGGTCTGTCTCTAGGCATGGTGTGGGCATGGTTACATAAACGGCTGTGTGATACTCTGTTTCCCAAGTCTGTGACAGACAGCACGTTATCCCCGTGGCGACCGAGCTGGGCCGCCAGCTGTTGTGCTGGTGAGGGTTGCCGTGGTAACGTGGGGTAACTCTACGTGTGGAGGAAACTCAGGGATGGCCACAGGGTTAGGCCTCAGGCCCAGAGAGAAAACCACACCCAGGCATAAGCACTCGCTGTGGGGAGAGAGACATCCATGTTCCTCTGACTTCCACAACATACCTCCACACGCGCGTGGTGGGGACAGTGGTGCAACTGACAGTCTCTGTGTCTGTGTGTGCATTTATTGAGCTCTTCTGAATGTGTTTCCATGACTGTGTGTGTGTGTGTGTGTGTGTGTGTGTGTGTGTGTGTGTGTGTGTGTGTGTGTGTGTGTGTGTGTGTGTGTGTGTGTGTGTGTGTGTGTGTGTGTGTGTGTGTGTGTGTGTGTGTGTGTGTGTGTGTGTGTGTGTGTGTGTGTGTGTGTGTGTGTGTGTGTGTGTGTGCACCCCGTGTGGCTCAGTTGGTAGAGCATGGCGCTTGCAACGCCAGGGTTGTGGGTTCGTTTCCCACGAGGGGCCAGTACAAAAAAAGTATGAATGTATGTACTTGTAAGTCGCTCTGGATAAGAGCGTCTGCTAAATGACTTAAATGTAAATGTAATGCACGCGCGCGCATGTGTTATACTCTATCTGCATATACTTGTAATAATGTAGGTGTTGTACCATTTCCTGTATTTGTCTGGATGTTTAAATGTGAACTTGCATCTTGTACTGTCCCCATTGATAATTCCTTGTATTCGTGAGGATGTCATTCTTAGAGAGCCTTTTGGTATTTCAGAGCTTTTTCAAAGTGAGAAACATTTTACAGAGGGAAATTATTCAATTGGAAACATGAGGGTAAGAAAGCGTAAATTCTCTGAATCTCTCGCCGTTGCGCTCTCTGTTTGACTGCTGTGGCTCACCTTGACTATGCCGGCTGCGAACGTGCGTGGGAGTATGTGTTGAGAGAGACAGAGAGAGAGACAACGAAAGAGAGAGAGTGTTTTCGTGTGTTCTCCCCTAATATTACTGTCATGGTTTTGTTCTAAGAACCATGCTGTGTTCCCACTGATGTTCTGTCTGATCTTGTACCCTTTCTCTGTGTCTGTCCCTCAGTGGGCATAATAACCCACATCCAGCCCAACACATTGGAAACTTATTGCCAGCATCTCTATTTCTGTTCTCTCACTGCTTTGATTCTAAGACCGTGTCTGAATAGGTTCCAAGCACAGAAACTCTTCCATCAGATTGGGAGGTGAGAAAATCTACGCGGATAAAGAGTTCTGCCGTTTCAAATCTACCATGTGTGTTCTGTTTTAGGTTTTGATTGAAGCCCTTAAATAGTTTGAATTTGTGTTGAGCTTTCATTTAGTTTGACGGATGCCCAGAGAAAGGGCTATATCTCCCCTTTAACAGTCCTTAGCAATGCAAAGGTAAGCCCTTGGATTTTATCATTTCGCTGTTTTAAAAATAAAGGGAAGGAGGGCTTTGTTTTAATTAAAACTATTGCAAACGTTTTGAGTGAACTGTAAATGAGGTACATTTAGAGAATTACAGATGCTTGTTATCTGTCAATGTGTGTGAGAGGCTTTTTTAATCCTACCCTTAAGTTACCGCCAAGCTCAGCAATAAAGCTATGATTGTAGCCTACAGAGGAGGAAGTGACAGTTCCAACACATATTGTAGTGACTCCCCTGTTCTAAACGGAATGGTCCATAGTGGACGTTAATTGTAAGTAGAGTGTTGGATGGTGTGGCAGTATGACTGGGTAGACTTCAACTATGGTATGTGATAGACAATACAAAGGCCCAAGTGTTGATTTGTTTGAGAGTGTGAGCAGGAAGTCACTGTTGACCTAGATTAGGCCCGGTTGTGGTACAGAGAATATTGAAACCACTGGAAATGGAAAGGAATTGAGACTTGAAAATATCTCTTCCAAATGGATTAAGTGTTAATTTTACATTTATGTCATTTAGCAGACACAGAAGCAGTTGTTTTAAGTACCTTGCTCAAGGGCACATCAACTGTATCTTTACCTAGTTGGCTCAGGGATTCAAACCAGCGACCTTTTGGTTACTGGCCCAACACTCTTAACTGCTAGGCTATCTAACGCCAATGCCTGCCACTACTCTACATCGATTGGATCATTTTTATGTGGTTATTCAATCAAAATGTTCACATTTTCTTTGCATGATCTTTTGGTATGTTATTTTAATATTATTTATGTATTAAACTCACAGTTTTACGATTGTCCGCACGATGTGTCTGTTGTGAGATTTATTTTACAATTAGCTCTAAAATCATGTCCATATCCTCCTAAAATTGTAAACATAATTCATAATATATTTTAAAATTACTGTTTAGATACCTTTCTATTTCAATGACATTCTCATTTTTATACATTTTTATATGCCTATATTACTTAGTATGGAATGGACCATATTTTACATATTGTAAACCAATTGGATTATTTTATAGCACATTCAATATTGTCTCATTATTTCAACAAACTCCCATTTTCTGTAATGTAAACAAGAATGTAATATTTTTGTTTCCAAAGTTGAAAGTCTGGCATGGCACAGTGGGTTAAACTGCCAAAACATCTGACTGTTCAGTGGAAACAGAGAGGAGGGTATATTCTGCCTCATCAGCTTCTCTCATGTCAAATGTCAACTTGTATGACTGAGAGCTTTGATGCACCTACTGTAGGCAGACAGCCAGAGCCGAGGCCCTTGGTATAGTAGGTGTTCAGTTTAATGAACTGGGTCACTTTCTCTCCTTACTGTCGCTCGGAGTCAGAGCAACAGCTAAGTCAGTGAACTGAGGGTTTCTGAATGTCTTTAAAAAGACACGTAAGAAAGATGTCCCTTGGGCCGACAGGTAGCCTAGTGGTTAGAGCGTTGGACTAGTAACCGAAAGGTTGCAAGATTGAATCCCCGAGCTGACATGGTAAAAATCTGTTGTTATGCCCATGAACAAGGCAGTTAACCGACTGTTCCTAGGCCGTCATTGTAAATAAGAATTTGTTCTTAACTGACTTGCCTGCTATAGTATTATTTTTGATTGCGAAGAAAGGCAGAAGTAATCGACATACACACGCACACACACACACACAAACGCATGCACACACACACGCACGCACGCACGCACGCACGCACGCACGCACGCACGCACGCACGCACGCACATACACACACACACACACACACACACACACACACACACACACACACACACACACACACACACACACACACACACACACACCTCTTTCTTCCCACACAGCAGGCTGTCTGTCAGGTGGGAGAGACTAAAGACTGTAGATGTGTATCAGCCATTTGTCCATCTCCACTGACCTGGTCTGTGAATGCACCTCCCTACTTCCCCCCCTACCTACCCTTAGCTCACCCCCAGCACCCCCCCCCCCCCCCCCACCTTAGCCCTAGCACACCCTATCTCACCCTAACCTCATCCCTACCTCCCCTCTAACTCAGCCCCAGCGCACCCTTACCTCCCCCTACCTCCAGCCCCGTTATCTGGCTGTTTGAGGATGCTCCCCTCCCCTCTCCTCTTTGTGCTCCAAGGTGAAAGGCTGCAACTCGAGAAACTCCCATATTCACTTCCAACGTTTGTTTCTCAGGGAAGCTCTTGTTGTGTTTTTGAATAAGCCTTAAAATCCATTGTTCCCACATTCAGTTTTTTTAAGACTTTGTGGAAGAAAAAGACACGGTTCTCACAGACAGCGTCCCTCAAGTGTTATTGCAGCACCATTGCGCCATACTTTTTCACATTTGTTTTACAATCTATTCAATCAATTATTGAATTAAATACAGAATAAAACATACATGATTTTTATATGGATATTTTTTGGGGGTCTCAATCCTCTGTTACTATATCTCACTAATCATATTTCTTTCATCACACCATTGAAAACGATGCTCTACCCCTTATATCTAGACAGCTGTCTACAGTATCATTTTTCACAAAGTAGTACAGCATTTACATTTCACTGCCTTTTCCAACCAGTATTTCCACACTAAACGTTAATAAAGACTTTCATTATTACTATATTATTACTATATTCATAGGATGTTTTTTGTTCTCGCCATCCGGCGTCTGGACCAGTTATTTTTCTGCATATCTTTCTGGAGGTTTTGTGAGCAGTGTCGGGTTAAAGATGAGCAGATAAAGAGGGGAAAATAGCTCGAGAGATGGTTTAGCAAATGGAAAATAAGGTATAGATAAGGGTGATGAGGGTCGTGATGGTGAGATATCAGTTTGTGGTCAGGCACAGCTCAGGGCAATCTGACTTCTGCAAAACGTGTTTTTTGCAAGAGTGAGAAAAGAGAGAGAGAAAGGTATTTTTGGGCATATGCATATGGGCAATAATGAATAACCTTCCAAAAAGGTTGACACTGTCAACAGTATGTGTTCTACTCCGCCTGTCTGTGTGACTGTGCAGGTGGATACCTACTCTCCGCTCTATGGTAGCTCTCGCCTTAGCTCTGCAGTGCAACTCAGAGGGAACAGGGCAGCCTAGAGCATTTCACAACCCTGCAGAATTAAGGGGGATAATTCTTTGTCATCTCAGGGGGAAGCTCTTTAGGTACACATTCACTGTGTTGAATAAAACCCGAATTAATCCACTTAATCTTATGCATGAGATTATTATTCCCTTTTAATACATGGTTCATATGCTGTATAGCCCCTGTCTTTAACAGTACTGTATGTCCATGGAAAAAAGGAATACGAGAAATTCGATATTTGACAAGGTCTTGCTCCCTCCGTTATTTTTTCTCGGTGTCGCAATTGGTGATCTTCAGTAGAATGTGTCACGAAACCACAGAAGAGAACAGAGCGAAAAAAGAGAAGAGAAAAACAGAGCGTAGCGGAGGTAGTTACAGTAATCATGCACGCCTGTCTTCCAAGGAGACCTTGTGACTGTGTAGTGTTTTGACCTCTGCTCCGCTGCAGTGGGTCCCGTGTGCTTATCATCCTCAGTCGTAAATATGACAACCCTACAGTTTTATGAGTCTCTTACTTTGCGTTGGCAGGGAGAGAATTCTGTTGTCACTGCGCCAGTGGTGGAAAAAAGTAACCAATTGTCATACTTGTAAAGATACCTTGATAGAAAAAAGTGAGTCACCCAGTAAAATACTACTTGAGTAAAAGTCTAAAAGTATTTGATTTTAAATATATTTAAGTATCAAAAGTAAATGTAATTGCTAAAATATACTTAAGTATCAAAAGTAAAAGTAAAAGTATAAATCATTTCACGTTCCTTATCTTAAGCAAATCAGACGGCACGATTTCCATGTTTTTTAAATTTACAGCCACGGACGCAATCCAACACTCATACATAGTTTATAAACAAAGCATGTGTGTTTAGTGAGTCTGCCAGATAAGAGGCAGTAGGGATGACCAAGGATGATTTCTTGATGTGTGTGAATTGGACCATTTTCCTGTCCTGCTAAGCATTCCAAATGTAACGAGTATTTTTGGGTGTCAGGGAAAATGTATGGAGTAAAAAGTACATTATTTTCTTCAGGAATGTAGTAAAGTAAATGTAAAAGTTGTAAAAAAATATAAATAGTAAAGTAAAGTACAGATACCCCAAAAAACTGCTCGGTACTCACAGGCCAGTAAAGTATTTTTTACTTAAGTACTGCACTGCGCACTGCGTTTCATTAGGGTTTTAACTCCGTATAACTCATATGAAGGGCTGTGTATTCCCACTGCTACTCGCCAGGTACTTAGTCGTTGTTGCTTCTTTAAAAAATATATTTTCAGAATTTCAGAATTCAGTCTGAGCAGATTCCTTGACTTATTCAACATTTATTACTACACTTTTTTGCCCATTTTATTAGCAACATACTAATGTAATTTTAAGATGGGCCTTCTTAGAAAAACAACACCAGGGATAGTGACACCTTCTTTATTCTGAGTAAGAAACAAGTGATGCAAAGTGAGAATTGTTCACCTGGGTTTCAACAACCCGAGAATTCATAGAAAATCATGACTGATCTGTTATGACAGCCCCTCTTTAACCACACTAATTGACACACATCTCTCTCTGAGTAAGCACAAAAGTGATCTTGTGCTTATCAGAGAGGAGAGATGTGTGTGTCAGGTAGCGTGTGTAAAGGCATGTGTATATATGTGTGTGGTTCTGTGCGTGCTTGTGTGTGTGTGTGTGTGTGTGTGTGTGTGTGTGTGTGTGTGTGTGTGTGTGTGTGTGTGTGTGTGTGTGTGTGTGTGTGTGTGTGTGTGTGTGTGTGTGTGTGTGTGTGTGTGTGCCTGTGTGTATGTGCATGTGTGTGTCACTTCCATGTGCCCGTATGTGTGGTTAAAGTTAAAGTTTCCAGTTTTATTAGTCGTATGTATGGGATACACATGGTATGTGTGTGTGTGTGTGTGTGTGTGTGTGTGTGTGTGTGTGTGTGTGTGTGTGTGTGTGTGTGTGTGTGTGTGTGTGTGTGTGTGTGTGTGTGTGTGTGTGTGTGTGCGTGCGGGGGGTTCCTGCATGTTTTGGGTTACAGCACAGCGGCTGGTCGGCTGGCTGCTCCTGGCCTCCTGAAACGGCCCCAGATCACTATGCTTGTCATCAGGCACCATTATATCCCTCTCTCCCAGGCTCCTTCAAGTCTATCGCTGTCTGTCCTACCTCACACAACTCTGTTCCTTCACTAAAGATACAAGACACTGTCTGGCCTATTCAGGCCGTACTGATAACTGGCTGCTTCTGGGGTAGCACTCTCACAAAGCAACACTCTTTCACTGCCGCAAATGAATATGAACTTTTACTTTAGCATGAACATCGACAGTTTCTTTCTGTTGCAGGCTCTAAATAGAACAGTATTGATTAAATGCACATTCTCACAGAAGAACAAAAAACACAGCTTGATTGTTAATTCAGTGTTGTTTATCTTCATGTCACTAAATAATTGAATGCCAGGTGGTTTAATATGGCTCTGACTGACCCTAATCACTCACTTATAATCCACACAGGATGAAATATTCACCAGGGCCCAGTGTGTGATTCGGTCCCGTAAAGACCTTATCACCTAAAACCGGAAATTGATATCCCCACTAGACATGCATCTGATATGCTACTACATTTAAATAAGCAAATAAGACAATGTAAAAGCAAACTTGAATGTTTGAATTTCTGGGGGGGATAAGTCTGCCTACTTAACACTGTGTTGATTTGTAATTACTGTACGGCTGAATTTAAAACAAAAAAATGTGGACGGGGTCGCAAACAAGATGTCGAAGAAGTACAGACAAAATCACAAGTCCATGTACTGTTGCGTCTTTCAAAAAATTCACTCTATTGATGAAAAAAGATACTTTATTGTTGTAATTATAATGGTGTGTGTGCGTGCGTGCGTGCGTGCGTGCGTGCGTGCGTGCGTGCGTGCGTGCGTGCGTGCGTGCGTGCGTGTGTGTGTGTGTGTGCGTGTGTGTGTGTGTGTGTGTGTGTGTGTAGGCCTAGAGTATCTGCTAATATTGAGGGTAGACTTGCACGGCTGCAGACTGAATCTTATCTGTGTAGTGTAAACATATTTTGTGTTTTTTTCTTCTTCTGTGGTGGTAGAGAGATGGGCGAGTGTCCAGCTATGCCAGCAGAGCTCTCTCAGATTACTGCTTGCCACGGCAGATACACTGCAGGCTGAATAGAATCCTACCTACAGCAACAGTATAGGCTAGTATAGCATTTTACCCTTGACATTCGACTGCACATGGATAACTAGTGTGATGCTTTGCAATGCAGAGTACGTAAATATGTCCGCTGCTGTATGCAAACATCTTGAATGGTGATGATAATTATCACCGTGTCCCATCACATTGCTTGTAATACAGAGTATTGAAATATTCCAGTTACTATGTGCAAACGTCTTGAATTGTGCTAATTAGTATTTTGTCCATTGTCAAATTCACCTTCTATTTTTCATAATATATGGCCCTGGTAAAAAAAACATTTTTGACATAGAAAAGTGATAATTCTATAAATTGTAATACGACACACAGCAATTCTCTGAGTTTTATACTGCAGAATACTTTGAGATTGTTGTATACAGGTCATTGTTGACCTGTTCGAGGTGTTAAGTAGTCCTGTGAAGTTCTTATCAAAGTCAAGCACTGACACAGACATGGAGACCACAGTGGAGTCTCGCTGCGTGACTGACGGTGCAGGCTGCAGGTTGGAGCACAACGCAGCTTCTAGACCACAGACAGGACCTCAGGGTCATGCCAAGACGAGATCGCTCTCTCTCACTTTCTCTATCCTTCATTATCTTTCTCTCCTCCTCTTCATGCCTTTCTTTCTTTCTTTCTCTCTCTTTTGTCCCTCATTCACTAACTCACCTCTCCCCCTTCCTTCTCCCCCCTTTCCTCTCCCCCCCTCTCTCTCTCTCTCTCTCTCTCTCTCTCTCTCTCTCTCTCTCTCTCTCTCTCTCTCTCTCTCTCTCTCTCTCTCTCTCTCTCTCTCTCTCTCTCTCTCTCTCTCTCTCTCTCTCTCTCTGTGTCTCTCATTCACAGCGTACCTAAATCTGCATCAAGAGCGTTAAGATGGTAGCTGACCTTATAAGGCATCCTTCAGAAGAACTCGGGGACGTGTCCACTTAGAGATAAACGTCTTCTAATCTGTGAAATCAGAGGTTTTTTTCTTCTGTTATTAGGTGGTTAATGAGTGAGAGAGCAAGTGAGAACAGCTAGATGCTATCACTGGGATGCTGTGCTGTGGCTTCTTACTGCAGTGAGAGACAGCCTGAACTCACCATTGATGGGGTTGTTTTGCACTAGGTTTGACAAACAATGATACTGGAAATGCAAACCGGCACAGCATGGTCTGAGGTAACAGTACAGCCATCTTAGCATTTCTAGCTCAAGTGTGTGTGTGTGTGTATGTGGACACATGGTCTTGAGTGTGTGTGTGTGTGTGTGTGTGTGTGTGTGTGTGTGTGTGTGTGTGTGTGTGTGTGTGTGTGTGTGTGTGTGTGTGTGTGTGTGTGTGTGTGTGTGTGTGTGTGTGTGTGTGTGTGTGTGTGTGTGTGTATGTGGACACATGGTCTTGAGTGTGTGTCTGTGTGTGTGTGTGTGTGTGTGTGTGTGTGTGTGTGTGTGTGTGTGTGTGTGTGTGTGTGTGTGTGTGTGTGTGTGTATGTGGACACATGGTCTTGAGTGTGTGTCTGTGTGTGTGTGTGTGTGTGTGTGTGTGTGTGTGTGTGTGTGTGTGTGTGTGTGTGTGTGTGTGTGTGTGTGTGTGTGTGTGTGTGTGTGTGTGTGAGCGGCCCATATCTTATCACAGGGGCAGATTAAGCTCCTGCCTACGATAACGTCCGTCGGTAAACAGGCAACAGGCGACGCACAGCGACACAGGGAGCCCAAATGGGCGATTAGAGGTTCTCGGCGTGGCACCGGGGGCCGAGAGAGAGCGTCACCTCCGCCTGTACGATAACTCCCCCCTGTTATTTCCACCCAGCCTCCTTGGCCCTCTCATAAACACCAGACATCTTCAATCTCACCAGAGAGCACAGACCCACACAATGCCTGGGACTTTGGTCCCATATCTGTCCACTCTAACGTCAGTCCACGTCCTTTGAACCATATCTAGAAAGTACACTATTCAGTACACTAGACAGAACACTATTCAGTACACTAGACAGAACACTATTCAGTACACTAGACAGAACACTATTCAGTACACTAGACAGAACACTATTCAGTACACTAGACAGAACACTATTCAGTACACTAGACAGAACACTATTCAGTACACTAGACAGAACACTAGACAGAACACTATACAGTACACTATACAGTACACTAGAAAGTACACTATTCAGTACACTAGACAGAACACTATTCAGTACACTAGACAGAACACTATTCAGTACACTATACAGAACACTATTCAGTACACTAGACAGAACACTAGACAGAACACTATACAGAACACTATACAGAACACTATACAGAACACTAGACAGTACACTATTCAGTACACTAGACAGAACACTAGACAGTACACTATACAGAACACTATACGGAACACTATACAGAACACTATTCAGTACACTAGAAAGTACACTATTCAATACACTATTCAGAACACTATTCAGTACACTAGAAAGTGCACTATTCAGTACACTAGACAGAACACTATACAGAACACTAGACAGTACACTATTCAGTACACTAGACAGAACACTAGACAGAACAGACACTAGACAGAACACTATTCAGTACACTAGACAGAACACTATTCAGTACACTAGACAGAACACTATTCAGTACACTAGACAGAACACTATTCAGTACACTAGACAGAACACTATTCAGTACACTAGACAGAACACTATTCAGTACACTAGACAGAACACTATTCAGTACACTAGACAGAACACTAGACAGAACACTAGACAGAACACTATTCAGTACACTAGACAGAACACTATACAGAACACTATTCAGTACACTAGACAGAACACTAGACAGAACACTATACAGTACACTATACAGTACACTAGAAAGTACACTATTCAGTACACTAGACAGAACTCTATACAGAACACTATTCAGTACACTAGACAGAACACTATTCAGTACACTAGACAGAACACTATACAGAACACTATTCAGTACACTAGACAGAACACTATTCAGTACACTAGACAGAACACTATACAGTACACTATACAGTACACTAGAAAGTACACTATTCAGTACACTAGACAGAACACTATTCAGTACACTAGACAGAACACTATTCAGTACACTATACAGAACACTATTCAGTACACTAGACAGAACACTAGACAGAACACCATACAGAACACTATACAGAACACTATACAGAACACTAGACAGTACACTATTCAGTACACTAGACAGAACACTAGACAGAACACTAGACAGTACACTATTCAGTACACTAGACAGAACACTATACGGAACACTATACAGAACACTATTCAGTACACTAGAAAGTACACTATTCAATACACTATTCAGAACACTATTCAGTACACTAGAAAGTGCACTATTCAGTACACTAGACAGAACACTAGACAGAACACTAGACAGTACACTATTCAGTACACTAGACAGAACACTAGACAGAACACTAGACAGAACACTATTCAGTACACTAGACAGAACACTATTCAGTACACTAGACAGAACACTATTCAGTACACTAGACAGAACACTATACAGAACACTAGACAGAACACTATTCAGTACACTAGACAGAACACTATTCAGTACACTAGACAGAACACTAGACAGAACACTAGACAGAACACTATACAGTACACTATACAGAACACTAGACAGAACACTAGACAGAACACTATTCAGTACACTAGACAGAACACTAGACAGAACACTAGACAGAACACTATACAGAACACTATTCAGTACACTAGACAGAACACTATTCAGTACACTAGACAGAACACTATACAGAACACTAGACAGTACACTATTCAGTACACTAGACAGAACACTATTCAGTACACTAGACAGAACACTAGACAGAACATTATACAGAGCACTAGACAGAACACTAGACAGAACACTAGACAGAACACTATTCAGTACACTATACAGAACACTAGACAGAACACTATACAGAACACTAGACAGAACACTAGACAGAACACTAGACAGAACACTATACAGAACACTAGACAGAACACTATACAGAACACTAGACAGAACACTAGACAGAACACTAGACAGAACACTAGACAGAACACTATTCAGTACACTAGACAGAACACTAGACAGAACACTAGAAAGAACACTAGACAGAACACTATACAGAACACTAGAAAGTACACTATTCAGTACACTATACAGAACACTAGACAGTACACTAGACAGAACACTAGACAGTACACTAGACAGAACACTATTCAGTACACTAGACAGTACACTAGACAGAACACTAGACAGTACACTAGACAGAACACTAGACAGTACACTAGACAGAACACTATTCAGTACACTAGACAGTACACTAGACAGAACACTAGACAGTACACTAGACAGAACACTAGACAGTACACTAGACAGAACACTATTCAGTACACTAGACAGAACACTAGACAGAACACTAGACAGAACACTAGACAGAACACTAGACAGAACACTAGACAGAACACTATTCAGTACACTAGACAGAACACTATTCAGTACACTAGACAGAACACTAGACAGAACACTAGACAGAATACTAGACAGTACACTAGACAGTACAGTGGACAGTACACTATACAGAACACTATTCAGTATACTAGAAAGAACACTATTCAGTACACTATACAGAACACTATTCAGTACACTAGACAGAACACTAGACAGAACACTATACAGAATACTAGACAGTACACTAGACAGTACAGTGGACAGTACACTCTGTTGTCACCTCTAAGACCATGTGGTACTTGATGTTGTGTATCAGTGCATCTTGGTGTAACATGTATTGTACTATAGGTGTTTTTAGATTCAGCTTTCAATGGTTTGGAATTATTTTAATGAAATAATGAATCATTATTGTAATGGATCAGACTAATTACCATTTGTTAGTGACATCTAATGACCCTTGTCCCTGCCTAGGTCTCTATAGCTACAGTAGGGCTCTATGGCTACAGTAGGGCTCTATGGCTACAGTAGGGCTCTATGGCTACAGTAGGGCTCTATAGCTACAGTGGGGCTCTATGGCTACAGTATGGCTCTATGGCTACAGTAGGGCTCTATGGCTACAGTAGGGCGCTATAGCTACAGTGGGGCTCTATGGCTACAGTATGGCTCTATGGCTACAGTAGGGCTCTATAGCTACAGTAAGGCTCTATGGCTAGGCTACAGTAGGGCTCTATGGCTACAGTAGGGCTCTATGGCTACAGTAGGGCTCTATAGCTACAGTTGTGCTCTATGGCTACAGTAGGGCTCTATGGCTACAGTAGGGCTCTATAGCTACACTACGGCTCTATGGCTACAGTAGAGCTCTATAGCTACAGTAGGACTCTATAGCTACAGTAGGGCTCTATGGCTACAGTAGGGCTCTATAGCTACAGTTGGGCTCTATGGCTACAGTAGGGCTCTATGGCTACAGTAGGGCTCTATGGCTACAGTAGGGCTCTATAGCTACAGTAGGGCTCTATAACTACAGTAAGGCTCTATGGCTAGGCTACAGTAGGGCTCTTTGGCTACAGTAGGGCTCTATGGCTACAGTAGGGCCCTATAGCTACAGTAGGGCTCGTTAGCTAAAGTAGGGCTCTATGGCTACAGTAGGGCTCTATAGCTACAGTAGGGCTCAATAGCTACAGTAGGGCTCTATAGCTACAGTAGGGCTATATAGCTACAGTAGGTCTCTATAGCTACAGTAGGTCTCTATGGCTACAGTACATCTCTATAGCTACAGTAGGGCTCTATAGCTACAGTAGGGCTCTATAGCTACAGTAGGGCTATATGGCTACAGTAGGTCTCAAGCTACAGTAGGTCTCTATAGCTACAGTAGGTGTCTATAGCTACAGTAGGGCTCTATAGCTACAGTAGGGCTCTATAGCTACAGTAGGGCTCTATGGCTACAGTAGGGCTATATGGCTACAGTAGGGCTATATGGCTACATATGGCTCTATGGCTACAGTAGGGCTCTATGGCTACAGTAGGGCTCTATGGCTACAGTAGGTCTCTATGGCTACAGTAGGTCTCTATAGCTACAGTAGGGCTCTATAGCTACAGTAGGGCTCTATAGCTACAGTAAGGCTCTAAGGCTACAGTAGGGCTCTATGGCTACAGTAGGGATATATGGCTACATATGGCTCTATGGCTACAGTAGGTCTCTATAGCTACAGTAGGTCTCTATGGCCACAGTACGTCTCTATAGCTACAGTAGGGCTCTATGGCTACAGTAGGGCTCTATGGCTACAGTAGGGCTCTATGGCTACAGTAGGGCTCTATAGCTACAGTAGGGCTCTATAACTACAGTAAGGCTCTATGGCTAGGCTACAGTAGGGCTCTTTGGCTACAGTAGGGCTCTATGGCTACAGTAGGGCCCTATAGCTACAGTAGGGCTCGTTAGCTACAGTAGGGCTCTATGGCTACAGTAGGGCTCTATAGCTACAGTAGGGCTCTATGGCTACAGTAGGGCTCAATAGCTACAGTAGGGCTCTATAGCTACAGTAGGGCTATATAGCTACAGTAGGTCTATATGGCTACAGTAGGTCTCTATGGCTACAGTACATCTCTATAGCTACAGTAGGGCTCTATAGCTACAGTAGGGCTATATGGCTACAGTAGGTCTCAAGCTACAGTAGGTCTCTATAGCTACAGTAGGTGTCTATAGCTACAGTAGGGCTCTATAGCTACAGTAGGGCTCTATAGCTACAGTAGGGCTCTATGGCTACAGTAGGGCTATATGGCTACAGTAGGGCTATATGGCTACATATGGCTCTATGGCTACAGTAGGGCTCTATGGCTACAGTAGGGTTCTATGGCTACAGTAGGGCTCTAAGGCTACAGTAGGGCTCTATAGCTACACTACGGCTCTATGGCTACAGTAGGGCTCTATAGCTACAGTAGGACTCTATAGCTACAGTAGGTCTCTATGGCTACAGTACATCTCTATAGCTACAGTAGGGCTCTATAGCTACAGTAGGGCTCTATAGCTACAGTAGGGCTATATGGCTACAGTAGGTCTCAAGCTACAGTAGGTCTCTATAGCTACAGTAGGTGTCTATAGCTACAGTAGGGCTCTATAGCTACAGTAGGGCTCTATAGCTACAGTAGGGCTCTATGGCTACAGTAGGGCTATATGGCTACAGTAGGGCTATATGGCTACATATGGCTCTATGGCTACAGTAGGGCTCTATGGCTACAGTAGGGCGCTATGGCTACAGTAGGTCTCTATGGCTACAGTAGGTCTCTATAGCTACATTAGGGCTCTATGGCTACAGTAGGGCTCTATGGCTACAGTAGGGCTCTATGGCTACAGTAGGGCTCTATAGCTACAGTAGGGCTCTATAACTACAGTAAGGCTCTATGGCTAGGCTACAGTAGGGCTCTTTGGCTACAGTAGGGCTCTATGGCTACAGTAGGGCCCTATAGCTACAGTAGGGCTCGTTAGCTACAGTAGGGCTCTATGGCTACAGTAGGGCTCTATAGCTACAGTAGGGCTCTATGGCTACAGTAGGGCTCAATAGCTACAGTAGGGCTCTATAGCTACAGTAGGGCTATATAGCTACAGTAGGTCTCTATAGCTACAGTAGGTCTCTATGGCTACAGTACATCTCTATAGCTACAGTAGGGCTCTATAGCTACAGTAGGGCTATATGGCTACAGTAGGTCTCAAGCTACAGTAGGTCTCTATAGCTACAGTAGGTGTCTATAGCTACAGTAGGGCTCTATAGCTACAGTAGGGCTCTATAGCTACAGTAGGGCTCTATGGCTACAGTAGGGCTATATGGCTACAGTAGGGCTATATGGCTACATATGGCTCTATGGCTACAGTAGGGCTCTATGGCTACAGTAGGGCTCTATGGCTACAGTAGGGCTCTAAGGCTACAGTAGGGCTCTATGGCTACAGTAGGGCTATATGGCTACATATGGCTCTATGGCTACAGTAGGTCTCTATAGCTACAGTAGGTCTCTATGGCTACAGTACGTCTCTATAGCTACAGTATGGCTCTATAGCTACAGTATGACTCTATAGCTACAGTAGGGTTCTATGGCTACTGTAGCCTTCCCCCATACCCCATAGGACAAACTACAAGTGTGAATGGAAGAAGCACACACATACTGTACACTTTTCTCTTTAACCAGCATAATCTATTAAGATATCTATTGTCATGTTGAATAAAGTATGTAGGTTATTGAGGATAATTCAGTCCATTGACGATATTGTTTTCTTTCTCATCAATAACATAAAACTCCTTGTCCCCAGCACACACTGATAGTGAGACCATATCTCAGCCTTGTCTGTCTCATTAGATCGGTGTTTGATAAGCCGCTTTCTCTTGTTCATCAACACATAGAGATCAAACATGGCCATGCATTGGGGATTTCTGATAATTGAGTTATTAATTTTCTTATATCATGGCCATCTTCAAAAATGATCTACTATAAGTATGTGGAGGCTAGTGTTAGACACATGGGACTGATATAGTAGATAGCAGAAGTCATAGTAGTAGTAGTTGTAGTATTAGCAGCAGAAGTAGTAGTAGTTGTAGCAGTAGCAGTAGTAGCAGTAGCAGAAGCAGCATGTGGTAGCAGTAGCAGTAGCAGTAGCAGTAGAAGTAGAAGTAGTAGCAGCAGTAGCAGTAGCAGTAGCAGTAGCAGTAGCAGTAGTAGCAGTAGCAGTAGTAAAATACAGTAGTAGTATTAGTAGTAGTACAATACATTATTTTTATTATTATTAGTAGTAGTAGTCGTAGAAGTAGCAGCAGTAGTAGTAGAGTAGTAGTAGTAGCAGTAGTAGTAGTATCAGTAATAGAAGTAGTACAATAGATTAGTAGTTGTAGCAGTAGTAGAAGTAGTAGAAGTAGTAGCAGTAGTTGTAGCAGTAGTAGTAGCAGCAGCAGTAGTAGTAGCAGTAGCAGTAGCAGTAGCAGTAGTAGTAGCAGTAGCAGTAGTAGCAGTAGCAGTAGTAGTAATAGTAGCAGTAGCAGTAGTAGTAGTAGTACAATACAGTATTATTAGTAGTAGCAGTAGTTGTAGTAGTATGATAACCATCTTCAGTGTGAGTGGGCCCCGGCATGACAACACAACCCTCTCGGGCTGAAGGTGTTATCCAGTAACTAGCGTGCACAGCCGCAGGAAGTAATATTTGAATTAAAGTAACGCACAGGGCCTTTACTAGTCCTGTATTAGCGGACCGACCGATATCTGTGGCACGGGCAATTTTCCTCCGCATCGACAACAAATTCTCTGCAACCCCACCCCCAAACATCTTCCCGCTGCTGTGCTAGCGTGTGAATGTGTGTGTATTTGTGGATTTCAAGCTAGGCAGAAAAGTGGGCTGAAGACTGATATAATTGTCAAATTCCCCCTTCTGATCTGCTCTTCCCACATCTGGGGCTTAACTGTTTCACTCGGGTACCTGTGCTTAATCATTCACTGTATATGTCATGTCCTGATAAACAAGCATGCTTTCCCCCATTAAACATGTGGGATTATACCATAGATATATATGTTATTAACAATGTAACCCTTTTCTAACACAGCTACACATGTTGGATCTTAATTTGATCCCCTTTTTGCAGGAGAACCTTAAAACTCAGTAGCATATTTGAGGTTTAAAAATGTCAGACTTGATCTTCTCTACAAAAAAATGACCAACCCCGACAAAAATGTCCATGAATTATAATTCACATTTTCTGTTGCTGCTGTATTATTTTAGTGATATTACAGTATCAATGAAACAAATGAATATTACGCAATGATTCACAATTATCTATATTCAAGTGAAAACAATCTGTGTCCCATTCCGAGAGCTGGGTTATGTTTTTTGCAAACATGGAAAAATATTCATGATAAATCCACAAATTACGTGTAAATGTGTTAATTTAAAGGGCAAACCAGTCATTTTGAGCCTGCCTGTTGTGTTTCTGTGACTGATATGTGCCTTTCCTTGTCATTATTGTGGTAGACACAGGAAACATCAGAGGCCAGGTACGTAGGAGGCAAAAATACAAGCATGTGTCTTGGTTTAACACAGACCCCAAGAGGATGATATTCCAGTCCTCTCTCATGTAGGTCACATGTTATCTAAAAAACTCTCTTACTCTACCTTTTTACTTTGTATAATTTTCCTTCTAACACTGTAAAGAAGCAGAGTTGTTGTCCCCTCTCTCTCTCTCTCTCTCTCTCTCTCTCTCTCTCTCTCTCTCTCTCTCTCTCTCTCTCTCTCTCTCTCTCTCTCTCTCTCTCTCTCCCTCTCTCTCTCTCTCCCTCTCTCTCTGTCTGTCTGTCTGTCTGTCTGTCTGTCTGTCTGTCTGTCTGTCTGTCTGTCTGTCTGTCTGTCTGTCTGTCTGTCTGTCTGTCTGTCTGTCTGTCTGTCTGTCTGTCTGTCTGTCTGTCTGTCTCTCTCTCTCTCTCCCTCTCTCTCCCTCTCTCTATCTCTCTCTCTCTCTCTCTCTCTCTCTCTCTCTCTCTCTCTCTCTCTCTATCTCTCTCTCTCTGTCTCTGTCTCTCTCTCTCCCTCTCTCTCTATCTCTCTCTCTCTCTCTGTCTCTCTCTCGCTCTGTCCCAGAGGAATCGCCATGGCGATGGTGATTATGTCACCACTTAGTGAACTAACTGACACTGATGGTTTGAAATGGACTCGTGGTCCCAGTAGGCCCACGCCCCCTCGCCTCCCCCCCAGCTCCCCTCGCCCCTCCACCTCCCGCCCAGTCCCTCTGTCTGTCAGGACCCTCTGTGCAGGGTGTTGGGTTACCCCAGAGTGACGGCAAGGCCAAGTTCAACAGCAGACCCAGGGAGGGAGGGAGCAGGCAGGCCCTCTGAAGAACAGCTTGTTGGAAGTGGGGAGATGAGGGGGAGAAGGGGGGGGGGGGGGGGGGTAAGGGAGCCTCTCTCTAGTCTCCCTCATGCCCTCCAGATTCTCTACTCACTCTCCAGAACCTCTCTCCCTCCTGCCTCCCTCCTGTCCTGGACCTCCTCTACCACCCTTCACTTTCTCTCTCCTCTGCCCTTCTCCCTCTCCTCCTTTGCTCCTCTCCTCTCTGCTTGCCCTTCTCCAGCTCCTTGCCTACTTTCCCTCTCCTCTCCTCTCTTTTCCTCTGCTCTTTCTCTCCTGCCCTTCTCCTTTGTCCAACAGCATGACCTGAGCTGCTCAGAGAGAAGAGAGAAACCTCTTCATCACATTTTAACAGTCTCTACTGAGGATCAACTTTCTTCTGCAACCTTTTTCTAAAGTTCTACTCACTGTTTCCTTCACCTACACTTTCTATCAGTTTACTGTCATATATATAATGGAAACGGTTGCTTTGGGTAACCTTTAACCTTTCAATTAGATATTACTTGATGTACAGTAGTATTTCACTTCAAACTGTTGATAATACTAAGGGTGATGCTGTTGCAATTTGATTTGAATTTAATCAAATGTAATCTACACTTATTAGATTCCCTTCAATTAAAACCAAGAGTGTAACTCAAGCTACCGTTGCCCCAAACAGGCGAAGAGAGGGGCCTAATGTTCTTCGTCTCAAGTTATTGTCAATTTCCATTAAGCCATTCGGAATTGTCATTTGTGATGAGACAAATATGAAGTCCCCCCCCCTCTCTCCCCCCCCCCATCCTTTCTCTCTCTTGCTCTTCATCCCTCCATCGGAGAGTGGTTGTGGTGCGCAGACAGACATATGTGTTTAGTCTATTAAAAGAGACAGCCGGCGTGCTTTGGGGAGGTGACCCCAGAGCTCTGTGACAGCTTCAGTTACACTAACACATGAGCTACCCTCACCCCCCCCCCCCCCCCCCCCCCCTCACCCCTCCTCACCTCTCCCTCACAGAGGTCGCACACACCGTGGGGAGTGGAGTGCACCTCTCTAAGCTGCCAGCCTCGCCTCACCCCTCCTCCTTCTCCTCCTCCCACACCTAAACCCCTGATCTAGAGTGTGTGTGTGTGTGTGTGTGTGTGTGTGTGTGTGTGTGTGTGTGTGTGTGTGTGTGTGTGTGTGTGTGTGTGTGTGTGTGTGTGTGTGTGTGTGTGTGTGTGTGTGTGTGGGGGGGGGGGTTTACCAGTTTATCCCTTTGAAGGGGGTAAATTGGAAATTAAACTACTGGGGAGACAGATATGTAGATGGCTGCAGCGATAGGGCCACTTCTCACCTTCTCTCTTTTTTCATTCTCTCTCTCTCTCTCTCTCTCTCTCTCTCTCTCTCTCTCTCTCTCTCTCTCTCTCTCTCTCTCTCTCTCTCCGTCCCCCTCGTCTTTTCATTATTGATTTAATTAAGTTTAGGAAATGATAGAATAACTGTGTCCACCTGCGTTGGTTCACACTAGAATAATCTCTTCGTTTAGCTCCTAACCCCCAGTCTAACCCCTAGTCTGCTGGTATCTCTGTTCACACTGCGGCTGACCTCTCCTTGCTCCACACACAGGGAATACACTCACTCACTCACTCACTCACTCACACGCGCATGCATGAACGCATAGCGGTCCGAGGTGTGTTGTGGAGTTTAACAGCGAGTGTTGAGTGTGTTATTGACACGTTCACTTTATTGCCCGTTTAGTGTGTCACCATTTTGGTGTTAATGATAACAAGCAAGAGATGCTTCTTCACTGGTGGACTACAGAGATTGTTGTACGGTGAGAGAGTGTACTGTGAGAGTGCTGAGTTAGTAGAGAGAGCAGTGTGGTGTGATAAGTACCCAGAGCAGTGCTGAATGGCCTGCTGGCACAATGGACTGTGGCTGTGATCGGAGTGGAGATGTGACCTGGCAGAGACCCCGACCCCCTCCCTCATGCCTGCTTCAGTTCTGTCTGAACACTAAAACTAACTATGACCTCATCCTGCTGCTGGCCAATGGGGAAGGTGTGGTCAAATAAACCAGTTTGTGAAACAGTAGGAAATACCTTCTATATACAGTATATTAGTGGTTTCAGAGTGCAGGTCTCATTTCACCTCTAATTAGTTATATCCAATATTTGTATTCTCTCCTTACTTTCCAGTAATCCTCTCTCTCTCTCTCCCCCTCTTTCTTGTAATTAACCTGCTGTTTGACATGTTTTACTGTACGTTAAGCCAGGAGGTTAGAAATGCCAAACTCCCCAACGAGGTTCTGCCACAGGCGACAAAAAGAGAACAAGAAAGAAATGCACACAGAAAGACAACACTGCAGTAAAACGCGAGGTTGTAATTTGGACGGTGACGGCTCCACTTTGCGGCGGAGACGGAGTGTGGCTCTGCTCGCCGGTTCTCGAGTGAGAAGGGCTCCGAAGGGTTTAGCGTTTCTGTGACGATGGGGGCCTACGTTTTGACTAGGAGAGAAGAGGCCAATTAGTCCATTAATGTGAGTGCTGACAGGCGGATTACTCCCCCGGCTCGCCCGCCCCTTTAAAAAACAGACCCGTAATAACAATAAGGCCAGCAATAACTCAGCTCCTAAAGGGACAGCCCGGGCCGGGCAGGGGACTGTTGAAAGTTTTACCTCGCTAATGACCTACTCAGAGTCTTCGCTCCAAACGAACAGAGTACAATATAACATAAAACTCCAGGTCACGTCGTGAGTGGGACATTCAGGCTCGTCAGGCTAATGTGCTTGGCAGCTGGGGGCTGGGGAGCTGTGGAGCTGGGGTTGGGACTGAAGCAGAGGCCGTGGTTCCGTGGTTGTGCTGTTTGAAGCTGCCGCGCTCCATTGTCTTCACTCTGGGCCCTTTGTTCCAGAGCAGGCCTGAGTTGCATGAGCAATTGTTTGTTCACAAAGGAAGTGTTGCGGTTTCCAACAGTGGAATAAACAGCTATACCATACAGCAGAGGTGATTTACAGATGCTATACCCCAAGGGGACTGGGGAAGTAGATGAAGAGGCGTTCTCTGTGTGTATCTATGGTGCGCCTCCCCGCAGTCTTCAGTAGGTCTCCCCTCTATGTAGGTTTACAGTTACAGGTCAGGGTTCGTAGGTGAAAGGTTGGGGCGGAGCTACACTGACAATGATGCAGGTGCTCCATTCAGCTCCACTCACCTGCAGCGTGTGGATGTCCGACCTTGTCACTCAATTAAGAGCAGGGATCCATGCACACACACACACACACACACACACAAAATCATCCTCACACACTTGCAGTCATGACCATTGCTTGGACCCCATGTAGTTGAGGGATTCTCTTACTGGACTGTGTGTGGATGCGGGGAATCCGAGCGGTGCGGTCGGCGTGGAGACAAAAGGCCCGGTGGCCCCTGGGTTTGGGCTCAGGAAGCCCCAGGTGTGGCCCCTGAGACCTGGGGCCCCGGGGTCCCGGGAGAAAGGTCCTCTCTCTCTGCAACAGGTGTTTACAACAGGCCCCGCTTTGTAGAGCCATCCCTGAGAGGACGGGACATTGGGCAGGCCTGGGGATGGACGTTTAGTCTCTTTCTCTCTTCCTCCTCTCCCTCTCTCTCTCTCTCTCTCTCTCTCTCTCTCTCTCTCTCTCTCTCTCTCTCTCTGTATGGATGTGCAAGGCGGTGTTCTCTCGAGCCTTGACCCATCTCTCTACTTACAGGACAGCTCACCTGGATCCTTGACATGATATGCATTACGAGCCTTCATGGGGCCTAACATAGCTACTGCACACTACAGACACACATACCCATCCACACAGTACCGGACTGTTCATAGTGAAAGTGTTGATGTCAGGTTGTGCTTTGCACCAGCTGGATAGTCTTATTCTCTGTGGGAATTTGGGGGGAATGATGATGAGAAACAGTGTACATATAACTAGGTGGTTATACTGTGTGACTCCTGGGTCACTCCCACAGTCCTTTGCAGGTAATGAAGTCACAGAGGACCTATGTCTGTGCCCTGGCTGATGTTTGCAGGGGTATTGTTGAGGTAACACGAGTGTGTGTGTGTGTGTTTACCACAAAGCCCGCTCTATGTTGCGGCAGATGAGCAGAGAGAAAGTCCATACCTATCTCACAGACACCTGCTTCAGCTGGGTTGCCTCTGTCTCAGGCCTCAATACGGCGTTGACCTTTAATGAAGGAGAAATACACACTATAAACTCACACACACACACAACCAATGTATGTCCTTCAGTGTTATCGAGTTATTGAGTTTGTGGATTGCACAGTGAGATGGAACAGAGTAAATGGACATTTCAACGTCATAGATTTAGCCGGTGGTAACTTGTGGAATAGACACCGGGTGGAATGTGGTTTTAACCAATCAGCATTCAGGATTATAGCCTCCCGTTGTATAAACATGTAATTGATCACAGTAGCAGTGTTAGATCACCCTTGCTCCTGAAGGGGAAAAAAGATCCTGGGGAAATGAATTACCGGTATCTCAGTTATTATCATAATAAACAGAACAGAAGCATATTTAGATTGTTGTCCTGTTAATCAGAGATCTGGCATTTGCCTCCCACCATCCATCTTTGCTTACAATATACAGGAAGTGTGTGTGAGAGTGCGTGCGCGCGTGCTAGCGTGAATGTGTGTGTGTATTGCTACATGTTTGACCAGTATACGCTTCGATCCTGTGTTTGACCATAAACCTAAACCTTACTGTTACTTTACATACAAGACACATTTCTGTAAAAATATAAAACACATCGTATATTTCCTCAATATTTGAAATAATCTCCACATTTCGACATTGACTTTACCTGCAGCCCTAGATGGATGTTAGCCGTAAAGCATGAGGCTTCTCCAGATTGCTTCTCCAGGAGTCTGTTTCGTGCAGACACACCGAAATCCCATATATTAAAAATAAATGATATCTGAAATACTTTAAAAGCCCTGACTTCCTCCTCTCTGGCTCCAGGAAACATACATCACAGCTGGCGTCTGCAGCCAGAACCAACACGATCCATCCGTCTGGGACTCCACGCCACGGGATTGGCTGGACCTCTGCCCAGGGTCAAAGGTCAGAAAGACATCAGTCCTGGTCCTCTATTGGTCCTCTGTTATGAGCCTAGTCCAGCCTGGAACACAGAGAGACAGAGTTGTTGTTTCTGTCTGGGCTGGTTTTGGGTGGCGCAGCATCGGTTGCTATAGTAGGCTGTGAATCTGTAGCTCAAAAAACTGGACAAGAAGTTCTGTCAAAGAACAAAATAGGGGAGGCATTGTTATAGAGCAGCTGTAATGCAAGCAAAAACCAGTGTTGAATAAGCTAGTCTGGAAATATGGTTACCAAGCCACCAATTACTTACACTGGATAAGGTTAATCTATACAAAAGCTAAACTTAAGAAAAATATAATTTACTTAACTAAAGTTACTTTTAAAAAGTAGTTCACAATGTCCAAACTACTTCATGATAAATCTGAAATGTCATAGACTACAAATTGCAAGATCAGATCACTCTGGAGTCAGATGTTAAATGAAAGCGTAATTTAGCCTACTAACCCTTTACACATGTGGAAATTGGCCGATATGGATAGGGCTAAACTGAAATGTTTCTTACAGAAGAAATATGAAAGGAATATGTTTAACCATGGTACTGTAGCAATTGAAAGGGAAGAGTTTAGAGATAATGGGGAAATAATTCGACCAAAGATGAGGACACAACAGTTCACCTGACACAAGACTGAATCCAAACATTACACTGTTGATTTCATGTGCATTTTACATTTGCCGTACTTTTCGCCGCATTTGTTAATAACGAAATCTAAAAATCCTCCGGATAAGGATACATTCAGTAACGTGACAAAAATATTCCTGAAAAAATGTGGGGTGGGTGCAAGATGAGACAAAAATGACAAGGGTTTGAGTAAGAGGACTAACTGGTGTCTCCAAGTGGACACACACCTGTCTTCTCCAAAGTTTTCACAGTTCCTAAGCAATTTCAATGCCCTTTTTTTTTTTATAACTTTTTTGAGTTTTCTGCTGTGCCATTGAGGAACTAAAGCTAGCAAACTTGTAGTTGTTTTGTTTCTTCACATTTTAACAATTATCTTCACATTAAACACACACAGGCTCATTCTGTTCAGAACAACCCAGACAACGTGTCATCTTGTAACTCTACATCAAACATGATGATCATAAACATGGACACGTATACGATATAGTATATATAGACACTATAAATGACATGAGTTTAAGGTTATAGAGATGTGAAGTGCACATTTGGACTCACAGGTGTTTGGCTTGCTTGTATGACGTCAACGCGGTATTTATTATAATCCTCAACGTTTCGTCTTTTAAAATACATAGAGTCCTCTTAATTGCCCAATTCCCAGGAGGGTGTACAGGTATGAGTGTAAAGGGCCACATGCAAAACTCTGTTTCAAGTGAGGATTAGGCAGGTCTGATGAAGAAAAAGAATGGAAATTCTTGCCTACTTCACACACGTATGTTATTTTATTGTTTAACAACAACAAATAATGGTGAGGTGGGGTCTGTGCCTTACTTACAGTAAGTAATGGCACCGTCCTTGTAATATGACAAAGACACACGATGATCTCTCATACTGTCCTGTATGTCTCACTCTGGACTTGGCCCAAAGCACTATGGGACAGTGTTGAGAGTGAGAACCAGACTCAGCAGCACTTCCTTCCCCTCCTCACCTCTCTTCTCCTCCTTTCCTCCCTCCTCCCTCCTCTGTTTGTCCTTAAAAACTCATCAGGCTGTGCTCTGTGCTCAGCCAGCGATAAGGGGCTCCTGGGCTCCTCACACCTGGGCTGGCTAGCGTGTCGTATCACCCCTAATTACATTAGCCTAATCACCTCCAGATCACTTCACCTCCACGCCGACCCCGCCATGACCCCGTGACCCGGCCAGGAAACCCGTTCAGGGGTAAATTTTAAACTTATCTCCCCTGTAAGCAGACCCCGCCCACAGACGCACTAGGAAAAACAGTGGGTAGGCGGATATGAAGGGATTCCTTTGGGATTTGCTTAAGATGACTGTTGTCTTATGACCCTGGTGTATGGAGTGACACTGTTTGAACTCTTCACACATAATCTAAAGTTGACATAACATTGTCATGGTAGAGCAAGGCCATTTATGCTGACATGCACTTCAGATATTAGACGTTATCCCAATTATGAGGCACAATGCAATGACAATATAATGTTCCAGGAATACATGTAAGGTGTCAAATCTACAATTTTGTTATGTGGCCTTATGGTTAAAACACAGCTGTCCCTCATTCGGAGCTCTCTCTCTCTCTCTCTCTCTCTCTCTCTCTCTCTCTCTCTCTCTCTCTCTCTCCCCTCTCTCTCTCCCCCCCCCCTCTCTCTCTCTCTCTCTCTCTCTTCCTCTCCCCCTTCTCTCTCTCTTTCTTTCTCTCTCACCTCCCCCCATCTCTCTCTCTCTGGGCTGTGTGCTGCTTGGTGTCCTCACCTCGCTGCCTTCCTCATTTCTCTTTCTGTGAGATCCGTCAGGCATCTCTGTTCCTGGCTGTCTCCCTGCTCCAGGCCCGCTGGATTTCTCCTCCGCCCGCAGAAAGGGCTTTGTACTGTGCCAGAGCCAAGGTGCCATACGACTGCCAGCCTGATCCAAAGTGGAGCGCTCTCAATCTCTCTCACTTTCTGTTTACTGTCTTTCTTCAGCTCTCCCCTGTCTCTTTTTCTTTATCCATCTCTCTCTATCTACCTCTCTCCTTAAATCTGTCTATCTGCATCTCTCTCTCTCAATTCAATTCAGTAGACTGTATTGACATGATAAGTTAAATTACTTACATTGTCAAAGTACACATATAGACCAACAGCAATAATAATAGTAGTAGTAGTAGTGGAAATGGTCTCTCTCTCTCTCTCTCTCTCTCTCTCTCTCTCTCTCTCTCTCTCTCTCTCTCTCTCTCTCTCTCTCTCTCTCTCTCTCTCTCTCTCTCTCTCTTATTCAACCCATCAGTCTATATTCCCATCCTCATGTAAAGCACAGTGATGTTGGGCCCTCTCTTTGCTATCTGAGTTAACTGAGGGTCTCCCTGCCCATACAGAACAGAGTATCACAGCCCAGCTAAATGACCCAACCAGTCAGCTGATTTGTGCTGTCCATGCCATAGCATCGTGTGGACAAGGCTTGCCAACCAAACACCACACAAAGTACTGTTGCTACCCCAGCCTATGGGACCGCTACTCATCAGGTCAAAATACAGCGCAGTGCCCCTCTCTCAACCTCCCTCTCCTCCCCTCCTTCCTCTCTCCCTCTTTCCCCTGTCTCTCTCTGTTCTGTTTCAGTGTTGGTGTGAGGGGTCAGAGTGAGGTTAGTCAAATACAGTGGGCTTAGCCTCCCAACACTGTCCATTAACTACAAAAACATGTGTGAGAGAAACCTTGATCGACAGCGCCCTGCTCTGGTAGCCATTGTGTTTCTCAATGCACATTCGCTACAACGCCTAATGTTGAATGCAGCATGTTGTAACTCCTATGAATTGTTTTCACAGTTGCTTCCTTTGGCTATTCAATTGAGCCAAGTCAGTGGTACCTATCAATGACCTGAGCCCCCTATGAGTCTGGTCATAAAAGATGTATAGAGCCAGGCGTTAGTGACTACTACCAAGCTTCTACCTACTGTTGTTTTCCTCTGAGCTTCAGCTATATGGGATACCTCCTAGTACTGTATGTTCTAAAACTGGAACAACTCCCTTAGGTAGCAGTCTGTGATTCCCAGATGTCCAGGATGTAATATAGTCCCTGCTGCCACATAGTTGCCCAAACATCATTCTTCTGTTTTCTACTACTATACTGAGAGACAAACAAATGTGTCTCTCTAGTAGAGGAAAAACCTCGCTTCTGTTGAATTGAGAGATGAATGGATCTCTACACTTCCCTCCCTCAATGTATCTCTCTGTCCTCCCTTCAACCTTTCTCTCTGTCCTCTGCACCCCTCTCCCCCCTTCCCCTCTCTCTATGTGCAGTCAGACATGCCTTGCTCCCCAGACTGTCCGCACTTCCGATCTCTCTAATGTTGTTCAGTCATAATAAATCGGGCCCTGACTTTCTAAAGCAAACAATGCTGTGGGGACTGAGTCCTCCAATAACACTTTGTCAGTTCCAATCAGGCCTGAAATATGACTCAACTGTCTATGCCTCTCCCAGCCCAGCCTCCCCTGCCTCCCCTGCCCCCACTTCCTCTCTCTATCCATGTAGGCCTCTATCCCCCTCTCTGCCTGTCTCTCTTTCGCTTTCTCTCTCTCTGGCTGTCTCTCATCTCTCTCACCCTCCACCTCTCTTCCTGTCTCTCTCTCTCTCTCTCTCTCTCTCACCCTCTCTATCTGTCTTTCTCTCTTTCTCTCTGTCTGTCTCTCTCTACCTCATCTCACTTCTCCATCCATATCAATAATACTATTTATGATGTTGGACATCATAATACCAAAGAATCCTTCAGCCTCAGTTGTGACACTCTTTCAGGGAAATTAACCATATATTCTCATTTGACTACAACCAAACCATCAAAAGGACTATATTTCAATTGAACTCCTCTTCTTAGAACCAGTTGAATGTGTTTACCCTGTTCCTTATGTGTTGCACCTTCATGCCTTGTTGCGTTAGCCTATGGCTAGTCTAATCAGTGGTACCACTCCCCCCACTCCAACACTGAGGGAAACATCAGCAGCGATGCCCGGTCGACCACGGAGCGAGCGTGTTCTCTTCACGGGTGATTAGTGTTGTTCAGAAGCAGGAAAGACCACCTCAAAGAGAAAACTGCCCTGACTTCAAAGTTTAGTCAAACAGACTCATTGTCCCCGTGTGTGCATTTCCTCCCTCAAACTTAATAAAGCATGGCCCCAAATACCCCTGCAAACACACACACACACACAGACACACACATACACACATACTTATAGAGATGTGTAATGAGCTTCTGGTTGTGAATATAATTTGAGTATGATTGACTTGAAGCAATGAAGTGTAACACTCGTTCTTGTCAGACCCCACTGCTGTTTGTGTCTGTGATGGTGTTCACCATACAGTTTATCACCTCGTCTTAGTGTTGAAAAACCAAACTTTACTCTGGAGAGAAATAATCACTGCCTTCTGGGAAATGATATGACTCTTTCACATTGGTGATTTTAGCATTTACATCTTTGTGGGGCAAACCCAAAAACATTATATAGTATCCCCTCCTCAAGGTTACAGACCCAACAACATTATATAGTATACCCTCCTCGTGGTTACAGACCCAACAACATTATATAGTATCCCCTCCTCATGGTTACAGACCCAACAACATTATATAGTATCCCCTCCTCATGGTTACAGACCCAACAACATTATATAGTATCCCCTCCTCATGGTTACAGACCCAACAACATTATATAGTATCCCCTCCTCATGGTTACAGACCCAACAACATTATATAGTATCCCCTCCTCATGGTTACAGACCCAACAACATTATATAGTATCCCCTCCTCATGGTTATAGACCCAACAACATTATATAGTATCCCCTCCTCATGGTTACAGACCCAACAACATTATATAGTATCCCCTCCTCATGGTTACAGACCCAACAACATTATATAGTATCCCTTCCTCATGGTTACAGACCCAACAACATTATATAGTATCCCCTCCTCATGGTTACAGACCCAACAACATTATATAGTATCCCCTCCTCATGGTTACAGACCCAACAACATTATATAGTATCCCCTCCTCATGGTTACAGACCCAACAACATTATATAGTATCCCTTCCTCATGGTTACAGACCCAACAACATTATATAGTATCCCTTCCTCATGGTTACAGACCCAACAACATTATATAGTATCCCTTCCTCATGGTTACAGACCCAACAACATTATATAGTATCCCTTCCTCATGGTTACAGACCCAACAACATTATATAGTATCCCTTCCTCATGGTTACAGACCCAACAACATTATATAGTATTCCATCCTCATGGTTACAGACCCAACAACATTATATAGTATCCCTTCCTCATGGTTACAGACCCAACAACATTATATAGTATCCCTTCCTCATGGTTACAGACCCAACAACATTATATAGTATCCCTCCTCATGGTTACAGACCCAACAACATTATATAGTATCCCCTCCTCATGGTTACAGACCCAACAACATTATATAGTATCCCCTCCTCATGGTGACAGACCCAACAACATTATATAGTATCCCCTCCTCATGGATACAGACCCAACAACATTATATAGTATCCCCTCCTCATGGTTACAGACCCAACAACATTATATAGTATCCCCTCATGGTTACAGACCCAACAACATTATATAGTATCCCCTCCTCATGGTTACAGACCCAACAACATTATATAGTATCCCCTCCTCATGGTTACAGACCCAACAACAGTATATAGTATCCTCTCCTCATGGTGACAGACCCAACAACATTATATAGTATCCCCTCCTCATGGTTACAGACCCAACAACATTATATAGTATCCCCTCCTCATGGTTACAGACCCAACAACATTATATAGTATCCCCTCCTCATGGTTACAGATCCAACAACATTATATAGTATCCCCTCCTCATGGTTACAGACCCAACAACATTATATAGTATCACCTCCTCATGGTTACAGATCCAACAACATTATATAGTATCCCCTCCTCATGGTTACAGACCCAACAACATTATATAGTATCCCTTCCTCATGGTTATAGACCCAACAACATTATATAGTATCCCTTCCTCATGGTTACAGACCCAACAACATTATATAGTATCCCCTCCTCATGGTTACAGACCCAACAACATTATATAGTATCCTCTCCTCATGGTTACAGATCCAACAACATTATATAGTATCCCCTCCTCATGGTTACAGACCCAACAACATTATATAGTATCCCCTCCTCATGGTTACAGACCCAACAACAGTATATAGTATCCTCTCCTCATGGTGACAGACCCAACAACATTATATAGTATCCCCTCCTCATGGTTACAGACCCAACAACATTATATAGTATCCTCTCCTCATGGTTACAGACCCAACAACATTCTATAGTATCCCCTCCTCATGGTTACAGACCCAACAACATTATATAGTATCCCCTCCTCATGGTTACAGACCCAACAACATTATATAGTATCCCCTCATGGTTACAGACCCGACAACATTATATAGTATCCCCTCCTCATGGTTATAGACCCAACAACATTATATAGTATCCCCTCCTCATGGTTACAGACCCAACAACATTATATAGTATCCCCTCCTCATGGTTATAGACCAAACAACATTATATAGTATCGTATCCTCATGGTTACAGACCCAACAACATTATATAGTATCCCCTCCTCATTGTTACAGACCCAACAACAGTATATAGTATCGTATCCTCATGGTTACAGACCCAACAACATTATATAGTATCCCCTCCTCATGGTTACAGACCAAACAACATTATATAGTATCCCCTCCTCATGGTTACAGACCCAACAACATTATATAGTATCCCCTCCTCATGGTTACAGACCCAACAACATTATATAGTATCCCCTCCTCATGGTTACAGACCCAACAACATTATATAGTATCCCCTCCTCATGGTTACAGACCCAACAACATTATATAGTATCCCTTCCTCATGGTTACAGACCCAACAACATTATATAGTATCCCTTCCTCATGGTTACAGACCCAACAACATTATATAGTATCCCCTCCTCATTGCTACAGACCCAACAACATTATATAGTATCCCCTCCTCATGGTCACAGACCCAACAACATTATATAGTATCCCTTCCTCATGGTTACAGACCCAACAACATTATATAGTATCCCCTCATGGTTACAGACCCAACAACATTATATAGTATCCCTTCCTCATGGTTACAGACCCAACAACATTATATAGTATCCCTTCCTCATGGTAAAAGACCCAACAACATTATATAGTATCCCTTCCTCATGGTTACAGACCCAACAACATTATATAGTATCCCCTCCTCATGGTTATAGACCCAACAACAGTATATAGTATCCCCTCCTCATGGTTACAGACCCAACAACATTATATAGTATCCCCTCCTCATGGTTACAGACACAACAACATTATATAGTATCCCTCCTCATGGTTACAGACCCAACAACATTATATAGTATCCCTTCCTCATGGTTACAGACCCAACAACATTATATAGTATCCCTTCCTCATGGTTACAGACCCAACAACATTATATAGTATCCCTTCCTCATGGCTCAGACTCCAACACTTATATAGTATCCCCTCCTCATGGTAAAGACCCAACAACATTATATAGTAGATCCCTCTGGCCTCATTGGGGGGTAGCGCATGTAAGTTCTCTCATTGTACAGACCCAACAACATTATATAGTATCCCTCTCCTCTGGTACAGACACACACATTATATGTATCCCTTCCTCTGTTACAGACCCAACAACTTATATAGTATCCCCTCTCTCATGGTTTCAAGACCCAACAACATTATAGTATCCCTCCTCATGGTTACGACCCAACAACATTATATAGTGTCCCTCCTCATGGTTACAGACCCAACAACATTATATAGTATCCCCCCTCATGGTTATAGACCCAACAATATAATATAGTATCCCTTCCTCATGGTTACAGACCCACAACATTATGTATTCCCCTTCCTCATGTGTACAGACCCAACAACTATATAGTTAATCCCTCCTCATGTTACAGACCCAACACATTATATAGTATCCCTCCTCATGGTTACAGACCCAACAACTTATATAGTATACCCTCCTCATGGTTACAGACCCAACAACATTATATATTATCCCTTCCTCATGGTTACAGACCCAACCATTATATAGTATCCCCTTCCTCATGGTTACAGACCACAACTATTATAGTAATCCCTCCTCATGGTTAAGACCCAACAACAGTATATATATCCCCATCCTCATGGTTACAGACCCAACAACATTATATAGTATCCCTCCTCATGGTTTACAGACCCAACAACATTATATCGTATCCCCTCCTCATGGTTATAGACCCAACAATATATATAGTATCCCCTCCTCATGGTTACAGACCCAACACTTATAAGTATACCCTCCTCATGGTTACAGACCCAACACATTATATAGTATCCCCTCCTCATGGTTACAGACCCAACAACATTAATAGTATCCGCCTCCTCATGGTTACAAGACCCCAACAACATTATAATAGTATCCCCTCCTCATGTTACAGACCCACAACATTATATTAGTATCCCCTCTCATGTGTTAAGACTCCAACACATTATATAGTAATCCCCTCCTCATGGTTACAGACCCAACAACATTATATAGTATCCCTCATGGTTACAGACCCAACACATTATATAGTATCCTCCTCCTCATGGTTACAGACCCAACAACATTAATAGTATCCCCTCCTCATGGTTATACAGACCCACAACATTATATAGTATCCCTCTCATGGTTACAGACCCAACAACATTATATAGTATCCTCCTCATGGTTCACATACCCAACAACATTATATAGTATCCTCTCCTCATGGTTACAGACCCAACAACATTATATAGTATCCCCTCCTCATGGTTAAGACCCAACACATTATATAGTATCCCCTCCTCATGGTTACAAGACCCAACAACATTATATAGTATCCCTTCCTCATGGTTACAGACCCAACAACATTATATAGTATCCCTCCTCATGGTTACAGACCCAACCAACATTATATGTATCCCCTCCTCATGGTTCAGACCCAACAACATTATGATAGTATCCCCTCTCATGGTTACAGACCAACAACATTATATAGTATCCCTCCTCATGGTTACAGACCCAACAACATTATATAGTATCCCCTCCTCATGGTTACAGACCCAACAACATTATATAGTATCCCCTCCTCATGGTTACAGACCCAACAACATTATATATATCCCCTCCTCATGTTTTTTTTTTTTTTTTTTTTTTTTTTTACAGACAACCCAACACATATATAGTATCCCTCCTCATGGTTACAGACCCAACACATTATTTATAGTATCCCTCCTCATGTTTACAGACCCAACAACATTATATAGTATCCCCTCCTCATGGTTACAGCCCACCATTAATTTTAGTATCCCTCCTCATGTTACAGACCAACAACATTATTATAGTATCCCCTCCTCATGGTTCGACCCAACACCATTATATAGTATCCCTCCCTCTCATGTTACAGACCCAACAACTTATATAGTATCCCCTCCTCATGGTTATAGAGCCCAACACACATTATTATAGTATCCCTCCTCATGGTTACAGACCCAACAACATTATATAGTTATCCCGTCCTCTTGATTAAAGACCCAACAACATTATATAGTATCCCTTCCTCATGTTCACGACCAACACATTATATAGTAACCCTCATGGTTACGACCCAACAACATTATATAGTATCCCCTCCTCATGGTTATAGACCCACAACAATTATATAGTATCCCCTCCTCATGGTTACAGACCCAACAACATTATATAGTAATCCCTCCTCATGGTTAACGCCAACAACATTATATAAGTATCCCCTCCTCATGGTTACAGACCCAACAACATTATTTTGTATCCCCTCCTCATGGTTACAGACCAGCACAACAACTTTATATAGTATCCCCTCCTCATTTAAGACCCCACTATTTTGTATCCCCTCCTCATGGTGATTACAGACACCAACAACATTATATAGTATCACCCTCCTCATGTTAC